>NC_053497.1:174057104-174149604 GCF_905171775.1 Rana temporaria | reverse complement strand
CGAGGAGGAAAACATATCAATCGAGTTGCAGAATGAAAAGGTCCCTCAAAATAAGCAAATGTCTGCGTACCACATAATGTTGTGTCATTAACCGCTTAAGACCCGGGACCTTTAGGCAGGTAAAGGACCCGGACAGTTTTTGCGATTCGTCACTGCGTCGCTTTAACTGACAATTGCGCGGTCGTGCGATGTGGCTCCCAAACAAAATTGGCGTCCTTTTTTCCCCACAAATAGAGATTTCTTTTGGTGGTATTTGATCACCTC
The DNA here is from genome assembly GCF_905171775.1 of Rana temporaria. Taxonomy (NCBI): domain Eukaryota; kingdom Metazoa; phylum Chordata; class Amphibia; order Anura; family Ranidae; genus Rana; species Rana temporaria. The sequence continues at coordinate 174,149,340 of NC_053497.1, read as the reverse complement.
TGCGGTTTTTATTTTTTGCGCTATAAACAAAAATAGAGCGACAATTTTGAAAAAAATGCAATATTTTTTACTTTTTGCTATAATAAATATCCCCCAAAAATATATATACGTTTTTTTTTTCCCTCAGTTTAGGCCGATACGTATTCTTCTACCTATTTTTGGTTAAAAAAAAAATCGCAATAAGCGTTTATCGATTGGTTTGCGCAAAATTTATAGCGTTTACAAAATAGGGGATAGTTTTATTGCATTTTTGATATTTTTTTTTTACTACTAATGGCGGCGATCAGCGTTTTTTTTTCATGACTGCGACATTATGGCGGACACATCGGACACTTTTGACACATTTTTGGGACCATTGTCACTTTCACAGCAAAAAATGCATTAAAAATGCATTGTTTACTGTGAAAATGACAATTGCAGTTCGTGAGTTAACCACTAGGGGGCGCTGAAGGGGTTAAGTGTCACCTCATCTGTGTTTCTAACTGTAGGGGGGCGGGGCTGGACGTGTGACGTCATTGATCGTGTTTCCCTATATTAGGGAACAGACGATCAATGACAGCGCCACGGTGAAGAACGGGGAAAGCTGTGTTTACACACACGGCTCTCCCCGTTCATCAGCTCCGGAGGACCGATCGCAGGACTCCAGCGGCGATCGGGTCCGCGGGTCCCGCTGTCACGGAGCTTCGGACCGGGTCGCGAGTGCGCGGCCGCGACCCGCGGCTGGGCACTTAAAGAGGACGTACAGGTACGTGCTTGTGCCCAGCCGTGCCATTCTGCCGACGTATATGTGCAGGAGGCGGTCCTTAAGTGGTTAAGGACCGCCGCACGCAGATTTATGTCGACAGAATGGCACAGACAGGCAAATGGGCGTATATATACGTCCCCTTTAATTTGCCGTCATGAGCTCTGTGACCGTGCCCGCGGCACCCGCGGAGTCGATATCCGTCGGTGTCCCATGATCGGGTCACAGAGCTGAAGATCGGGGAGATGTCAGGCCTCGTACACACTGCCTGACAAAAATTCCGATGTCGGTCTTCCGAGAAAAAAGTCTGATGGAGGCTACACACAGCCAAACTTTCCGAGGAAAAAAAGCTTGTCTGACTTTTTTCCCTCGAAAAGTCCGGCCGTATGTAGCCTCCATCGGACTTTTTTTGTCGGAAGTCCGACGGACCTTAGATAGAGAACCTGTTCCGACAGACTTTAGTATGGTCAAAAGTCCGACCGTGTGTACAAGGCATCAGTGTAAACACAACATCTCCCCTTTCTTCCTAGTGACATGTCACTGATCGGCATCGGGAACAGCGATCAGTGACGTTTCAGGGCAAGCCACGCCCCCTAACAGTTAGAAGCACTCCCTAAGGTCACGCTTAAGCCCTTCAGCGCCCCCTCGTGTTTAACTTCTTCACTGCCAGTGTAATTTTTACAGCTATCAGTGCATTTTTATAGCACTGATCGCTGTATAAATGACAATGGTCCCAAAATGGTGTCAAAAATGTCCGATGTGTCACGCCCCCCTACAGTAAGAATCACTCCCTTAGGGCACACTTAACCCCTTAGCGTCCCCTATTGGTTAACCCCTTCACTGATATTTTCACAGTTAGCAGTGCATTTTTATAGCACTGATCGCTGTATAAATGACAATGGTCAAAAAATGGTGTCAAAAGTGTCCAATGTGTCACGCCCCCCCTACAGTAAGAATCACTCCCTTAGGGCACACTTAACCCCTTAGCGCCCCCTAGTGGTTAACCCCTTCACTGCCATTTTCACAGTAATCAGTGCATTTTTATAGCACTGATCGCTGTATAAATGACAATAGTCCCAAAATGGTGTCAAAAGTGTCCACCATAATATCGCAGTGATGATAAAAATCTCTAATCGCTGCCATTACTAGTAAAAAATATAAAAAATAAAAATGCCATAAAACTATCCTCTATTTTGTAGACGCTATAACTTTTGCGCAAACCAATCAATAAACGCTTATTGCAATTTTTTTTTACCAAAAATATGTAGAAGAATATGTATCGGCCTAACCTGAGGAAAAAAAATATATTTTTAATACATTTTTTGGGGGATATTTATTATAGCAATTATTTTTGTTTATAGCGCAAAAAATAAAAACCGCATGAACATTCGCTTTCCAAACACTGAACCGCCTCTCAGCCAATCAGGTGCTTGGGTCTGTTACCAGTCACCCGATTGGCTGAAATTACAGGTGCTGTGATTGGACGCCTACCAGGCGTCCAATCATAGCAGAGAATGGGAAGAGAGGATGGGAGAAGACATTGAGGAGTGTGGAGATACACAGCTGCTGTGACCCACTGCTCCACCGAGATAGTTAAGTGCCGGGCGGGCGGGGGATGCACACTGGCATTAGCGGCAATTGATGGGCACACTGGCAGAAATTGAATGGCACAGTGGCTGCGTTTGACAAGCACAGTGGCTGCATTTGACGGGCAAAGTGGCTGCCTTTCATGGGCACAGTGGCTGCCTTTGATGGGAACAGTGGCTGCCTTTGATGGGAACAGTGGCTGCCTTTGATGGGAACAGTGGCTGCCTTTGATGGGAACAGTGGCTGCCTTTGATGGGCACAGTGGCTGCCTTTGATGGGCACAGTGGCTGCCTTTGATGGGCACAGTGGCTGCCTTTGATGGGCACAGTGGCTGCCTTTGAAGGGCACAGTGGCTGCCTTTGAAGGGCACATTGGCTGCATTTGAAGGGCACAGTGGCTGCCTTTGAAGGGCACAGTGGCTGCCTTTGAAGGGCACAGTGGCTGCCTTTGATGGACACAGTGGCTGCCTTTGAAGGGCACAGTGGCTGCCTTTGATGGGCACAGTGGCTGCCTTTGATGGACACAGTGGCTGCCTTTGATGGGCACAGTGGCTGCCTTTGATGGGCACAGTGGATGCCTTTGATGGGCACAGTGACTGCGTTTGATGCTTTTTTTTTCAGTTTGTTTGCGCCCCCCAAAAAATGTTGAGCATCAGCCACCACTGCTTGAGAGATAGAGAGAGAGAGGGGAAGGGGAGAGAGTAGGAGAAAGGGAGAAAAAGAAAGGGAGAAAGAGAGAGAGGGAGAGAGAAAGGAGAAAAAAGAAAGAGAGAGGGAAGGGGAGAGAGTAGGAGAAAGGGAGAAAAAGAAAGGGAGAGAGTGAAAGGGGGAGAGAGAGAGAGAGAGAGAGAGAGGAAGGGGAGAGAGTAGGAGAAAGGGAGAAAAAGAAAGGGAGAGAGTGAAAGGGAGAGAGAGAGAGAGAGAGAGAGAGAGAGAGAGAGAGAGAGAGAGGAAGGGGAGAGAGTAGGAGAAAGGGAGAAAAAGAAAGGGAGAGAGTGAAAGGGAGAAAGAGAGAGGGAGAGAGAAAGGAGAAAAAAGAAACAGAGAGAGAGAGAGAGAGAGGGGAAGGGGAGAGAGTAGGAGAAAGATAAAGGGAGAGAGAGAGAGAGAGAGAGAGAGAAAGAGAAAAGAAAGCAAGAAAGGATACATTTCAACAAGCAGCCCTCTCTACAAGCCCCCAGCCTCTGATACATAGAGATGGGATTATCTGTGGCCCAGTCACTTTACATGCACCAATCTTTGGAAATCTCCAGCTCGACTTTTAAGTAATTACTGAGTGGCATCTTGAGCGCATTTCCTCTCACAGAGCCCCGGGATTGCTGACAGCAACCCGCATCTGAAAACAGTGATTGATAATTATTAGACCTCATCATCCATCATCATAAGCTTTTAAAAGTGCTGTCAGACGAAGTAAGGTCAGCCGACCGTATTTAATTGAGGATTACAAAAACTCAAAGATGCAGCGAGCTGATAAACAAGGCGATCATGTTATCAATTAAGTAAGGTTGTTATGATCATTGTTTCTGAATAACGCTGTATATAGTGTCACGCTAAATACAAGCAACTGCTGGACTTCCAACCACAATGCGATCTTCAAGGAGTTTGCATGTTCTCCCTGTGTTTGTGAGGTTTCCTCTGGGTACTCCAGTTTCCTCCCACACTCCAAACACATGCTGATGGGTTAATTGGCTCCTGTCTAAATTGATCCTGGTATGTGTGAACGTGAGGTAGGGACTAGGGATGAGCCCGATGTTGGAGTCAAACCTAAGTTCAACTTGAACAACAGGTGTTCGCCTGTTGGCCGAATACTGAACATTATGTGGTGTTCGCGCCCTGATGTATTTTCGGGGGGACCCTGATCCGGCAGACGGAAGAAAAATAGGATTTTCTTCCGTCCGCAAATGCGGATCTTTGCGGAGGCGGACGATTACGGGTGTCAGCGGATGGTCATCCGCTGACACCCGTAATCACATAGGGACCAATGTATGTCCCGGTTTTAATCCGCAACGGACGGATGAAAATGCGGACATACGGTCCGTACGTGTGATTTATCCGGCATCATCGCAGTTCTTGACCTGATGTTCGGACAGTCTCACCAAGTCTAGAACTCCGGCCACAAGCTCCGCAATCAACATCCACAGGTATTCGTGTTCCTCCTGTCCCTTGGCCCCATCTGTTCCACTCTCAGTGGGGCCTGGGCTGGAGATACAAGCGAGGCCTTCCTCGTCATTTCAGTCTCCTTTCAGGTGTCAAGTACTTTCAGGTCTTCTAACCCAACATCAGTAGCTGACCTTACAAAAAGATTGGATGAGTTTGGTGTGGAAGAACTCAAGTGGCCTTCGCACAGGTCTGACCTCAACCCTACCGAACACCTTTGGGATGAATTGAGACTCCAGTTGTGAGCTACGTCTTCTCCTCCAACATCAGTACCATACCTCACACATGTTCTTTTGGCTGAAGGGACACAACTTCCAACGGACACTCTACAAAATGCCATGTAGAGCCTTCCTTGGCACCATATGTTCCACTCTCAGTGGGGCCTGGGCTGGAGATACAAGAGAGGCCTTCCTCGTCATTCCAGTCTCCTTTCAGGTACGTGACACAGGTCTTCTAATCCAACATCAGTAGCTGACCTCACAAAAAGATTGGATGAGTTTGGTGAGGAGGAACTCAAGTGGCCTTCGCACAGTTCTGACCTCAACCCTACAGAACACCTTTGGGATGAATTGAGACTCCAGTTGTGAGCTACGTCTCCTCCTCCAACATCAGTACCATACCTCACACATGCTCTTTTGGCTGAATGGAAACAACTTCAAACGGACACTCTCCAAAATGCCATGTAGAGCCTTCCTTGGCACTACATGTTCCACTCTCAGTGGGGCTTGGGCTGGAGATACAAGAGAGGTCTTCCTCGTCATTTCAGTCTCCTTTCAGGTAGGTGACACAGGTCTTCTGATCCAACATCAGTAGCTGACCTCACAAAAAGATTGAATGAGTTTGGTGTGGAAGAACTCAAGTGGCCTTCGCACAGTTCTGACCTCAACCCTACAGAACACCTTTGGGATGCATTGAGACTGCAGTTGTGAGCTATGTCTCCTCCTCCAACATCAGTACCATACTTTACACATGTTCTTTTGGCTGAAAAGAAACAACTTCAAACGGACACTCTCCAAAATGCCATGTAGAGCCTTCCCAGAAACGTTAAGGCAGTTGAGGCAACAAAATGGAGCCAACTCTGTGCCATTGCTTTGCAATGGAATATCCAACAAATTCATATGGATGTGATGCTCAGATGTCTAAAAACTGTTGGGCCCTATGTATATGTATACATTCTATAGAGATGGATAGATAGATAGATAGATAGATAGATAGATAGATAGATACCAGGTCAAATGAAAAGACATTTCAGAGAATGTCGTTTTCGAACCTCTAACTGATCTTTAATACACTAAATGTTGCCTTTAAAATCCCAAATTTCCAATCCATGATAAAATAGATTCTGTACTTTGCTTATCTGGTCACCATGGCAACTGCCAACCGCGTCCTGTGGAGTGGTACAAGGGCGCTGACCTGCATACAATGCACATAAAGAGAAGGCCTTCTCTCAGAGGTGTTTCTGCTTATTTTCTTTTCCCCCTCCCGAATCTGGCACAGTGAAACATCCATCTGTGCCTACATGTAGAACCCGATGTATCTATAGACTTTTTTTTTGTGTAAGTGTATCTAATTTCAATTTTTTTATTTTTTAGGGCTACAGTTAAAGCAGAGTTCCAGGCTTTTTATGTTTATTAAAAGTCATCAGCTACAAAAAGTGTAGCTGCTGACTTTTAATAAACAGACACTCACCTGTACCATGGTTCAGCGATGCGGCCACCCGAAGCGTCGCTCCTAACCCCCTCCTCTCCGCCGGCGCCTCCATTGACACTGTGGGCATCCGACCGAGACAGCTTTCGGCTTCACGGCCCGGTGGACAGGCAATCTTCTTGGACCTGTCACGTGTCCCAGAAGACTGCCCAGAGGGAGGAACTTAGGGTTGAGGTTGGGGTTAGAGGTCAGGGTTAGGGTTTGCCCTTGAAGAATAAGGCTAGGACTCAGGAATTGGAACAGGGACCTCCCCCAGAGGTCAAAGCTCAGAAGGTGGGTTCCCAGAAGTCAAAGGTCACGAGGCGTGGCTGACCCACCCCCACCAAAGTGTACCGCCTACCCCAACTATGTTGGGGAATGAACAAGTCGGGAAAAGTGCCTAGGTGGAGAGGAGTCGCCCATAGGTGAAAGGAGGAAGTGGGACAGGAAGTCCCACTCAAAACTAAGCCCCCACTCCCCCCCCAACAAAATTACATGTCAAATGTGGCATGTAAGGGGGCGAGGAGTGCTTAAAGCGAAAGTTCCACTTTTGGGTGGAACTCTACTTGAAGAAAGGTTGAAAGATCGACCAGGATCTATTAGCTATTAGAGATGCAAAAATAAAGTCCTCCAGCAGGGCAGAGCACCCGGGGGGGCTTCAAATATTACATTGTATTATTGTTACTATATTATTTAATATACGGTAATTTATATTTGTATTATTATAGCCAATGTCCAGTCTATAATAAGAAGATATAATAAGGATATAGAACAGGAAAATATAATAAAGAGAATTAAGAAGGTATAATAGATAGAATAAGAAAATATAATAAAGGGGTTATAAAAGAAGATGTAATAAATACAAGAAGATATTTTGGATTTATTAGAACATATATAATAAAAGAGATATACTAGGAAGGTATAATAGATATAATCAGGGCTTTTTTTCTCAGAGAATAGGTACAGAAACTCCCCCCTTCTGAGTCACGCCTTGTCTCTGCCCCCTACCCACGTCCAAGCATTGTTTCTTAGTTGAACCCCCTCCCAACCTTCCAGTACCGTCCCATTTAGAGAATACAGAACCAAGTATTTTTTATAATTTGTATGGACTAATTAACTAATCCCTTTAAACAGCCTAGGCATGACCTTTGAGTCCCTAGCCTGGCTGTCTCCAAAACTACACTACACATTATCATACATATCAACACAGAACTCCTTCATACAATTGCAGGGTCAATTAGCACAGATGACAATGGCTGAAAGAAAATCCACACTAGGCTCATTTACATTATAACAGGCAACAGAGAGGTGGCTGGAGTTGTAATCAGCACCTCCTAACAGTATTAATCAGTCAGTCTTTCCAATATGGCTTGAGAGATATTGTTAATGAATATTACTGTCCCATTTGAAGTAATCCAATCATATTCTCAGGGTTCATTATTTTCTTGCTCACCCTGTACCCCAATAGACACAGGGCAGGGATGGACTGGCCATTGGGACTACAGGGAGTTTCCAGGTGGGCCGATGGCTCAGGGGGCCGGCATTAGTGACAGAAGACCGCCGCCCCCCTCCGCTCCTCTGTCTCTCCCTTCCAGTAGCGCTCACCTCCTCTCCCTCCCTGCAGCGCTCACCTGGGGAGAACAGAGAAGCAGGGGGAGGACCAGAGGAGCAGGGGGGACATAAGAGGGGCATGGGAAAGGGGACAGACAGCTGACTCAAGAGCTATGGCCTGGGGGTTTCTCACTTCTGCCTAATCTTGTCCCATAATGGGGGGCACCGAACTGATTCTTTGCCACGGGTGAAATAATGTCTAGCTTCACCACTGGCTAGTGAAGGGGGAGAGGGGGCTTGGGTGGCCGGGGGGGGGGGTTGCGGGAGTTGTCCAGCCGCCATGGGAGAGACCTGTCAAAGTGGGCCAGTCTGGATGAAGTCCAGGGCCAAATTTTTGTCCCAGTCCTGCCCTGACACAGGGTGACTTAGACATCAGGCCCCTATTCCCAGTGGCTCACGCTCAGAAGCAAACACACACATAAGTCCCACCCACAAATGTGAACGCCATTCAAACCACACATGTGAGGTATCGCTGCGTGCGTTAGAGCGTGTGCAACAATTCTAGACCTCCTCTGTAACTCTAAACTGGTAACCTGTAAAAAAAATTAAGCGACACCTATGGAGATTTTTAAGTACTGAAGTTTGGCGCCATTCCTTGAGCATGCGCAATTTTAAAACCTGACATGTTCGGTATCTATTTACTCGGCGTGATTTCATCTTTCGAATTATACAAAAAAATTTGGCCTAACTTTACTGTTTTGTTACTTTTTAATTCACAAAAACGTTTTTTTTTTTCCAAAAAAGGCGTTTGAAAAATGATTGCGCAAATACCCTGCGAGATAAAAAGTTGCAATGACCGCCATTTTATTCCCTAGGGTGTCTGCTAAAAAAAACATATATAGTGTTTGGGGGTTCTGTGTAATTTTAAAGCAAAAAAATTATGATTTTTGCATGTAGGAGAGAAGTGCCAAAATAGGCCCGGTATGAAGATGTATTGGATATAATAAAGAGATATAATAAGATGATATAATAGGAAAATATAATAAAGACAATTAATAAGAAGATATAATTAAGAGATGTATATTTTATCATTATATGTTCTTAATTTATCTCTTTATTATATATATTTTTTTTTAACTTTACTAAAAGTAGTTTATAAACTTCTGGAATGTGTCACTTGTTTGCAGAAGTGAAATAACTTGAACTAATTATCGATCCTGCCCGGACGGTTCGTCTTAGCGGTTGACTTTGAAGAATGTTCATGTACTCTTTTTTTTTTATTAAATCAGAACACTAATTGCTTCTGTTCCTCGCCCAGAGCCGGCACAACATACACATTCTATAGGGGAACCTCTTCACACGCTTCTCCCAGCATCGTTATTCCTCAAGTTTGCTTTGACTTAATTACTGGTAAAAAACCGCATGAAAAGCGCTTGCTCAGTGAAGCTTACAGTCTATACGGGATTAATTGGACGCCGGACTGGTCAATCTGTTGGTTGCAATTACTACATTTTCATTTTCTGTTTCTCACACCAGTGACTGCGGGACGGCCGCACAGACTTTAAATTGGCTTATTAATCCCGTAAAAATTCTGAAAATAATAAACCCTGTAAAGCGGAACTCTGTGTGTGTTGGGGGGGGGGAGGAGCAAGACCTGTAAGGGTAACTTAATTGCAATGGAGGAAAATCAGGTCTCCTGCCTTCACAGATAGAACTGTGCTGAGTCGCAGAGCTGGATAATTATTAGGGCTGGATGGACCGACATGCTCTTTGCTTGGAGTTCAGCTTGTTGTGTATACAAATCATTCGCTACGATTTATGGACAACATTTCACAAACGGCGTACTTTACCTGTCCAATCTCTCTACACCCCCCCTATTGATCTTCTCGCCTTCTAGATGGAAAGCTTGTTTGGGGGGTGGCTCTCTTTTGTTTTCATGTCAACGTTACAGCATCTAAATGTGCTCACTAATTATAGATCTGCAGAACATTCCACCGCAGACAATCCTATACAAAGTACCCAATGAACAAACACCAACACTATCTCCATTCAAAGGATAGTCACCAATTAAATATGCCATCAGACAGAACACATCTACACATTATAACTTCCATCTATCTCTCCATCGCTCCATCCCCCTCTATCTATCTATCTATCTATCTATCTATCTATCTATCTATCTATCTATCTATCTATCTATCTATCTATCTATCTATCTATCTATCTATCTATCTATCTATCTATCTATCTATCTATCTATCTATCTATCCCCCTCTATCTCTCTCTCCCCCTCTATCTATCTACCTATCTATCTTAACTCAGTCTGCCTGTCTATCTATCTATCTATTGCATCTACTTTTTTTTCTTTGTTATGTTTTTTTTTTGCTAAAATACAGAACCATGAATTTTTATCATGTATTGACTTATTTCTATCTAACTTTTTTTCTACAGATTTTTTTTTCCATTGATTATCTATTGTTTTATTTAAACTACTGATATATTTATATATCTATCTATAGATCTATAGCTACCATCTACCTTTCTATCATCTATCTAGTACTTATCTATTTCTATCTACCTTTCTGTTTTTAATTTTATCTATTGACTATCTTCCCATCAATTTGTATTTAAACCAATGATATCTATCCATCGCACTTAGCTATTTCTATCTACCTTTCTATCATTTTATCTATACATTATCGCTCCATCCATTTTTATTTAAACAAATTATATTAACTGTGTCTATCTATCTAACTAAAGATATTCATTGATTTATCTTGTAAACATTTTTCTATCTACCTTGGTTTCTATAATGCATTATCTATCTCCCTATCTCCCTATCTATCTCCCTATCTATCTATCTATCTATCTATCTATCTATCTATCTATCTATCGATATCTATCTATATCTATCATCTACCTTTCTATTGGTTTATCATCTATTTTTTTTAATCTATTGATCGGTACAATACAATACAACACACCCCCTACCAGCCTACTTTGAATTACGCGGGCTTACGCTGGCCCATTTATGCTACGCCGCCGTAACTACGTAACTACGCCGCGCAAGTTCTTTGTGAATACGGTACTTGCCTCTCTAAGTTACGGCGGCGTAGCGTATATGAGATACGCTACGCCAGCAGAAACTTAGGCCATTCTTTCTGAATCCGGGCCCAGGAATTTATGGTCTAATAATCGATTTTATAATGAAATAGAGCACACATGGTAGGAGTAAGTATTTTGGCGGCCATTAATGAGAAAACATTTTTGGTTTCACCAACACTAAGTATTTAAAGGGAAAAAAAAAAAACAGATCAACCAACCATCATTAACACCGGTACATCGTGTGATGAAACAGACGGCAAATAAATAAAAACGATGACTGATGACAATCAATGTATATTGATGGCCTACCTTTGATGTGCGTTGCAAAAGTCTGGCACAGCTTCTTGAAGAGTTCGGGGTTTTCAAATTTCTCCTCCTTGGCTTTTACCCAGAAACAGGATTCAGAGAGTTCCTGTGGCTCAACCTATAGGAAAAAACAAAAACAAAAGACACTTAAAGTGGTTGTAGGGCGCTGAAATGAAAAATGAACAACGCATATCCTTCTATAATGTGTACTTGTCTCAATTCAAAGCACCCAGTGTGATTTCTGTCTGCTATCTGCATGGGTGACTTCTGACCAACTATACCAGGGGTCTCCAGACTTTCTACACCAAGGACCAGTTTTCTGTCCCTCTGACTTTTAGGGGGGGCCAGACTGTGGCCATTGGGAGTAGAAAAGGTCCCAACGTCAGTGGGTGGTCTCATCTGACCAGAGCACCTTCTTCCACAAGGTGAACCTCCCCCCAGTCTCAAGTCTTTTGTAGACTCAAACAGGTTTTCTTCTAAGATTGCCTTGTATTTGGCTCCATCCATCTTTCCATCAACTCTGACCAGATTCCCTGTCCCTGCTGAAGAAAAGCATCCCTACCACATGATGCTACCGCAGATAATGGGAAAAATACAACCCCCCTATGTTAGTAGGCATGGCGGAGCGGGGGGTGTAATTCATATTTTTTATTTTAATTCTGCACTGACGTTCTTTGAAATTGCCCCTGCCCCCTATTAAATCCAATCTGGGGACAAAACCAGGGACAGACTTGGTCCGGGGACATTGTCCTCAATCCGGGGACTGTCCCCTGAAACTGGGGATGTCTGGTCACCCTATTGTAGCCCGTTCGTATTTAGTAACTCTTGTCCGAAAATTCAATTTGGATTGAATACGAATTTTCGTTAAGGTTCGTAAACTTTTCGGAATAATTACGAACATTCGTAACATTCATAACGAACGTTCGTAATTTTACGTACGAATCCAAATTGAATTTCGGACACGAATTACGAAATACGAAGTAAAGGCTAATATAAAAAACGGAACAGAACGAAATGAAACAAAATTTATTGATGGCGCCCATGTCTAGTCTGCACCAGGGCCGATCCTAGGCAGGGTGCGCGGGGTGCTCCGCACCCAGGCACCGCAGAGGTGGGGGCGCCGAAGCTCCAAATTGCTCCCCTCCCTCCTCCTTGTCTGTGTCAAGAGGCGGAGCGCGCATGTAGCAGATGCTGCGGTTCCCCATCCTGCTTGCTCCGCTGGCAACTGACAGGAGCGCATACCTCCCGCTGTCCCCGAAATCCGGGTTGGGTACCGCAGCAGAGCCTAGTACCGGAACACATTCCGGCACTAGGCTCCACTAATTAATTCTCTCCGGTGCGCGTGGAGCAGTCTCCTGTCTGCCCCGCCCCCTCTGCGTGTGTTGGCTCTTCTCCCATAGGCGGTTTGATGTGAGGCTTCTGGGTTGGCCGGAGCTGCTGCCAATCACCCCGTGCACTCCCAGAAATGCTCTCCGAGTGCCACCCTCCAAGTAACCAAAGATGCCACGTATGCCCCGCCCCCTGTAATGTGCTTTTGCTCCCAGCATGCCTGCGCTACAGGGATCTATTGGACAGGTACTGATCTATGGGTACACCTGATGTGGGGGGCTCTGATGGTGAAACCTGCTGTGGGGGGGCTCTGATGGGGGACACCTGCTGGGGGGCTCTGATGGGGGGCACCTGCTGTGGGTGGCTCTGATAGGGAAACCCTGATGGGGGACACCTGCTGGGGGGGACTCTAATGGGAGACACTAATGCATACCTCCCAACAAGCACGGTTTCTGCAGGATTTTCCCACACTGACTGCATATTCCCGCAGTCCCGCAAAAGGGTTAAATTTCCCACACTGATGATCCGAGCTCTAGAACTGCAAGCAGCCCCCCCCCCCCCCCGCTCAAGCGAGCGGAGCCTAATGGGCAGTACTGAAGGAGGCGGCAGGCGGAGCTGAAAAAGAAGGCGGGCGGAGCTGAAGGAGGAGCCGGGCGGAGCTGAATGGGCAGTAGTGAAGTACTGAAGGAGGAGCCGGGCGGAGCTGAATGGGCAGTAGTGAAGTACTGAAGGAGGAGGCAGGCGGAGCTAAAGGAGAAGGCGGGTGGAGCTGAAGGAGGAGCCGGGCGGAGCTGAATGGGCAGTACTGAAGGAGGAGGCGGGCGGAGCTGAAGGAGGAGCTGGGCAGAGCTGAATGGGCAGTACTGAAGGAGGAGGCAGGCGGAGCTGAAGGAGAAGGCGGGCGGAGCTGAAGGAGGAGCAGGGCGGAGCTGAATGGGCAGTACTGAAGGAGGAGGCAGGCGGAGCTGAAGGAGAAGATGGGCGGAGCTGAAGGAGAAGATGGGCGGAGCTGAAGGAGAAGCTGGGCGGAGCTGAAGGAGGAGGCGGGCGGAGCTGAAGGAGGAGGCGGGCGGAGCTGAAGGAGGAGGCGGAGCTGATTCGGCAATACTGCCGGAGGAGGACCGTAGCGGCGCAACGATGACTGATTGTGTCCACAAGTGACGTGAGAGGCATCCAACCCCCCCCCCCCCCGCTCAAAAACTGTGGACTTTTTAAATAATGTTGGGAGGTATGCTAAAGAAGACTTCTTAGGGGAGCATCTCTGTGTTTGATTTATAGCCATAGAAACATGTGTAAAGGGGAGGAGTTAGTAAGATGACCACGCCCATATGGGGGCGCCAGCAATATTTCTGAACCCAGGCGTCTGTGACCCTAGGATCGGCCCTGGTCTGCACACACCTATGGTTGCACCTGTGCGAAGGTTTGTCACATGTTTTTAGAAATAAGCCCCTGATAAATCTTAGATGAGGTTTTAGTAATGGAATTTACATCTAAATCAATTCTAGGAAATATTGCAAAACCGTACATCATCCAATGTGGCATCTCATGGATATATTCATGAACGGAATTTACCATCAGGCAATGTAAATAGTGTACATTATGCGCAGTTCCAGCATCCAGTATATGAAACATTCATAGTCCACCTTACTGGTCTTGGGCGGGATAACCTTGACTAGCCCAGAACCGACGCAGCACGCAACAGAGGCCGCGCACGACACAATGGAATCTTATTAACGTCAGGAGGATTGTGGGTAATTTTTTTTTTTTTTTTATCCAGCAACCACACAATTCTGACATCTCTCCACATTTTATAGTCCATCATTAGCGAGTAAATGCGATTATGTTTCAGCCGCAGAAAATGTAATCTATTAACTCAGTTTCTGAAAAAGAGGGATCCAAGGTTGACCTTGCTGGAACAGAATAAAATATTTGAATGTGTGCGGAAAGTTCTCTCTCGTGCAGCTCAGACTAGGCACCTGAAACAGCAATGCCAGGCAACCGCTAACGCAATGAAATACACTATATCACCAAAAGTATTGGGACGCCGGCCTTTACACGCACATGAACTTTAACGGAATCCCAGTCTTAGTCCGTAGGGTTCAATATTGAGTTGGCCCCGCCCTTTGCAGCTGGAGGACCTTAGGTAGGTAGGTTTCTAGAGTAGTTTAGCCAGATTCAGGTAGAGTTACGCCGGTGTATCAGTAGATACGCCGTCGTAACTCTGAATCTGCGCCGTCGTAAATTTAAGTGTATTCTCAAATTGAGATACACTTAAATCTAGCTAAGATACGACCGCGGGCGCCGTCGTATCTTAGCTGTCTATTTAGGCCGGCCGCTGGGGGCGTGTACGCTGATTTACACCTAGAATGCGTAAACGAACGTACGCTTGCCCGTCGCAGTAAAAATACGGCGTTTACGTAAGGCGTTTTCAGGCCTAAAGTTATTCTACCAAAAAGATGGCGCAGCCAATGTTAAGTATGGACGTCGGAACGGCGTCGAATTTTTAATTTTTTACGTCGTTTGCATAAGTCGTCCGTGAATGGGGCTGGGCGTAATTTACGTTCACGTCAAAACCAATAAGTCTTTGCGGCGTAATTTGGAGCATGCGCACTAGGATATGTCCACGGACGGCGCATGCGCTGTTCGTTCAAAACATCAATCACGTTGGGTCATGATTCATTAGCATAGGCCGGCACATTTACGATACGCCGTCGTAACCTAGGACGCAAGTGCTTTGTGAATACAGCACTTGCCTCTCTAACTTACGGCGGCGTATGCGATACGCTACGCCTGCCTAACGTTGGGCTCATCTACGCGAATCCAGCTATTAATCCGTAGGGTTCAATATTGAGTTGGCCCCGCCCTTTGCAGCTGGAGAACCTTAGGTATGTGAGTGAGTGAGTGAGAAACTTGTAAAGCGCAACACATGCGAACTGAATCGCCTCTGGGCGCTGTAGTAATTGCATGGGTAAGGAAAACCCCTCAACCTCAGAAGAAATAGGTTTTAATCTTTCTCCTGAAGGCCAAGTGGTTCTTCCGGTACCCGAAAGTAAACAAAGCTGCGATTGCGGCTAGTAAGCATGAGATCGGTGAAATTCCCGCCGCCATCTGGTGCTTTTCCGGGCTCTCCCGTGCCATCGGAGACCCGGAGAAACGATCTGCCGGCGCCGGATGGGAGGCATAGAGATGACCAGTCATCTCTATGATCGTCGGAGGCCCGGGCGCGATGTGATGACGTCACGCCCGGGTACCGGAATGAAAACAAAGCCGCAATTGCGGCTAGTAAGCATGAGGTCGGTGATTTTTTTTCACAATCTCATGCTTTCCATCCTGGAGGAGAGATGTAGGGTCTTATTGACCCCACATCTCTTCATAAAGAGGACCTGTCACACACTATTCCTATTACAAGGGATGTTTACATTCCTTGTTATAGGAATAAAGGTGATTAAAACGCCCCTGTCCCCGGTAGCTCGCGCTCAGAAACGAAAGCACACCTAAGTCCCGCCCACATATGTAAACGCCCTTCAAACCACACATGTGAGGTATCGCCGTGTGCGTTAAAGCGAGAGCAACAATTCTAGCACTAGATCTCCTCTGTAACTCTAAACTGGTAACCTGTAAAAAAAAAAAAAAAATGTCGCCTATGGAGATTTTTCTAAGTAACAAAGTTTGGCGCCATTCCATGAGTGTGCGCAATTTTAAAGCGTGACATGTTAGGTATCTATTTACTCGGCGTAACTTCATCTTTTATATTTTACAAAAAAAATTGGGATAACTTTACTGTTTTTTTTTTTTTTAATTCGTGAAACCATCCCCCCCCCCCAAAAAAAAAAGCGTTTGAAAAATGATTGCGCAAATACCGTGCAAGATAAAAAGTTGCAATGATCGCCGTTTTATTCCCTATGGCGTCTGCTAAAAAAAACACATATATAATGTTTGGGGGTTCTGAGTAATTTTCTAGCAAAAGAATGATGATTTGTACATGTAGGAGAGAAGTGGCAGAATAGGCCCGGTATTGAGGTGGGTATAAAAGCCCGGTATTGAGGTGGGTATAAAAGCCCGGTATTGAGGTGGGTATAAAAGCCTGGTATTGAGGTGGGTATAAAAGCCCGGTATTGAGGGGGTTAAAGGTAAAATTTTAAAATGTATTGTTCAAAGAAAGCATTTAATTTACTTAAATTTTATTAACCACTTGCCGACCGCCGCATGTACATATACGTCCTTGCCTTCCCGCGGGTCGGGGGTCCAATCAGGACCCCCCCCCCTCTACATGCGGTGGTCGGATTCCCTCGGGGGAGTGATCCGGGACGACGGCGCGGCTATTCGTTTATAGCCGCTCCATCGCGATCGCTCCCCGGAGCTGAAGAATGGGGAGAGCCGTATGTAAACATGGCTTCCCCGTGCTTCACTGTGGCGGCTGCATCGATCGAGTGATCCCTTTTATAGGGAGACTCGATCGATGACGTCAGTCCTACAGCCACACCCCCCTACAGTTGTAAACACACACTAGGTGAACCCTAACTCCTACAGCGCCCCCTGTGGTTAACTCCCAAACTGCAACTGTCATTTTCACAATAAACAATGCAATTTAAATGCATCTTTTGCTGTGAAAATGACAATGGTCCCAAAAATGTGTCAAAATTGTCCGAAGTGTCCGCCATAATGTCGCAGTCATAAAAAAAATCGTGTAGTAAAAAAAATAAAAATAATAAAAATGCAATAAAACTATCCCCTATTTTGTAAACGCTATAAATTTTGCGCAAACCAATCGATAAACGCTTATTGCGATTTTTTTTACCAAAAATAGGTAGACAAATACGTATTGGCCTAAACTGAGGAAAAAAAAAAAAAATTTTGGGGGATATTTATTATAGCAAAAAGTAAAAAATATTGAATTTTTTTCAAAATTTCGCTCTATTTTTGTTTATAGCGCAAAAAAAAAAAACCGCAGAGGTGATCAAATACCACCAAAAGAAAGCTCTATTTGTGGGGAAAAAAGGACGCCAATTTTGTTTGGGAGCCACGTCGCACGACCGCGCAATTGTCTGTTAAAGCGACGCAGTGCCGAAACGCAAAACCTGGCCTGGGCATTTAGCAACAAAATGGTCCGGGGCTTAAGTGGTTAAAGAAAGCATTTAATTTATTTATATTTTTTTAATGATGTGCAGCTTTGAGATGTGGGATAAACGGCAGATCTGATCCATCCATACAGGGATATACAATGTAATACTGACATATAATCGCACACATAGGTTGGACTTGATGGACTTGTCTTTTTTCAACTCGCCTATTATCTATGTAACTAATGCTGCTCTTCGTGGAGGATCCTCACAGAACTCAACGAGCAATAATGATTGTTATGAAGCGCGTTGGAAAGAAATATAATAAATTAATTTGCATTCAAGGCCGCGCTTCGACTTTTGTACGGCGTAGTTTTAAAGCTTCGAGCAAAAAAAAAAAAAAATACGGGACACTTTTTTTTCCTTTATTTACACATTTTTCACTCCCAAAGGACGAATGCCACTTGTGGTGTTTAATGTTATCGTTTGTAAAAATTCTGTCGAGTCGCAGACCAGGCTCTTGTCTACACTTATTATTCTGACGTTAATGATGCGACGAGCCCTCCGGGGCCCCTATCTGAATAATAACAATAAACAAATTCCAGAGACTGAAGATTTTTTTTTTTTTTTTTCAACTGAAATGAAATTGTAGAAAAAAAAAAATAGGTTATGATTCTGAATTAATCTTGATTTTCTGTAAAGAAAACTTGAGTGTCTGTGCTATGAGAATAATAATACAGTTTGGCTATACCCACGGGGAGAGGCAAGGCAGAGATTACTTTTACTGGTGAACTAGAGATCCAACCATCTTCAAACTAAGAAAGTATTTGAAGTATAACCCCAATTTTCATAAGGAGGGAAAGCATTTCCTCCAACTTGGTTGTATAAATGACAAGCATCTTAGCAATGAGCAGGGCCGCCATCAGGGGGGTACAGGCAGTACACCTGTAAGGGGCCCGGGTGGCAGACCCCCTTTTTTTTGTAAGGGGCCCGGGGGTTTCCAGGGCCCCGGATGGCAACCCCCCTTTTTATATATATATATATATATATATATATATATATATATATATATATATATATATATATATATATATATATATATATATATATATATATATACATACATATTTTTTTTTATTAAAGGGCCCAGAGGTCTCCAGGGCCCCTGATGGCAACCCCCCTTTTTTTTTATTTTATATATTTACAAGAATGTCCCTTACATTGGTGATCAGTGGGAAGAATGTTCCTTACATTGGTGATCAGTGGGAAGAATGTCCCTTACATTGGTGATCAGTGAGAAGAATGTCCCTTACATTGGTGATCAGTGAGAAGAATGATGTCCCTTACATTGGTGATCAGTGAGAAGAATGTTCCTTACATTGGTGATCAGTGAGAAGAATGTTCCTTACATTGGTGATCAGTGAGAAGAATGTTCCTTACATTGGTGATCAGTGGGAAGAATGTACCTTACATTGGTGATCAGTGAGAAGAATGTTCCTTACATTGGTGATCAGTGGGAAGAATGCTCCTTACATTGGTGATCAGTGGGAAGAATGTTCCTTACATTGGTGATCAGTGAGAAGAATGTTCCTTACATTGGTGATCAGTGGGAAGAATGTTCCTTACATTGGTGATCAGTGAGAAGAATGTCCCTTACATTGGTGATCAGTGGGAAGAATGTTCCTTACATTGGTGATCAGTGGGAAGAATGTTCCTTACATTGGTGATCAGTGAGAAGAATGTCCCTTACATTGGTGATCAGTGGGAAGAATGTTCCTTACATTGGTGATCAGTGGGAAGAATGTCCCTTACATTGGTGATCAGTGGGAAGAATGTTCCTTACATTGGTGATCAGTGAGAAGAATGTCCCTTACATTGGTGATCAGTGAGAAGAATGTCCCTTACATTGGTGATCAGTGGGAAGAATGCTCCTTACATTGGTGATCAGTGAGAAGAATGTTCCTTACATTGGTGATCAGTGGGAAGAATGTACCTTACATTGGTGATCAGTGAGAAGAATGTTCCTTACATTGGTGATCAGTGGGAAGAATGCTCCTTACATTGGTGATCAGTGGGAAGAATGTTCCTTACATTGGTGATCAGTGAGAAGAATGTCCCTTACATTGGTGATCAGTGGGAAGAATGCTCCTTACATTGGTGATCAATGGGAAGAATGTTCCTTACATTGGTGATCAGTGGGAAGAATGTTCCTTACATTGGTGATCAGTGAGAAGAATGTTCCTTACATTGGTGATCAGTGGGAAGAATGTACCTTACATTGGTGATCAGTGAGAAGAATGTCCCTTACATTGGTGATCAGTGAGAAGAATGTCCCCTTACATTGGTGATCAGTGAGAAGAATGCTCCTTACATTGGTGATCAGTGGGAAGAATGTTCCTTACATTGGTGATCAGTGGGAAGAATGTCCCTTACATTGGTGATCAGTGAGAAGAATGTCCCTTACATTGGTGATCAGTGGGAAGAATGCTCCTTACATTGGTGATCAGTGAGAAGAATGTTCCTTACATTGGTGATCAGTGGGAAGAATGTTCCTTACATTGGTGATCAGTGAGAAGAATGTTCCTTACATTGGTGATCAGTGGGAAGAATGTTCCTTACATTCTTCCCACTGATCACCAATGTAAGGAACATTCTTCCCACTGATCACCAATGTAAGGAACATTCTTCTCACTGATCACCAATGTAAGGGACATTGGTGATCAGTGAGAAGAATGTTCCTTACATTGGTGATCAGTGAGAAGAATGTCCCTTACATTGGTGATCAGTGAGAAGAATGTCCCTTACATTGGTGATCAGTGAGAAGAATGCCCCTTACATTGGTGATCAGCGGGAAGAATGTCCCTTACATTGGGGATCAGTGAGAAGAATGTTCCTGTGATACATTTGCCTATATGTCTCAGTGTACTGCTCCCTGCTAGCCATATGGGTAGAAGTAGAAAGGAATTTCATGTGTGATTCATTGCTCTGACCGGTTATTGACGTGCTAATGTCCCCTCACTATTCTAAACGTTAATTGATCTATTGTGTTGTGTAAAGAAGATCTGTGTTTACCCTTAAAAGATGTGTATTGTATCATCAGGCTAAATGATTAGAGAAGTAGTATGTTAATTATTCTGATTGCTTCAGTGTAGTCATTAACTCCAGTGATGTCTTTATCTAAAGAAACGTGTCTGCATGGTCGGCTCCGACTTGTCTCCTATAATCTGTATGGGAAACCCCACTGTGTGAGGGGGGCGTTCCTAACAGGCTGTAACCACATATAAGCTGAGTTTTTGTGTCAATAAAGTGTCTTGGTTCCAGCATTCAGTCTTGACTCATGTGTGGGGAATCCTGTGATGTTCTTGTATGGAGAGGAGGGAATGCTTGGCGGCGATATCATACCGATACCGTCACAAATTGGTTGGCAGCAGCGGGATCTTCCCTTCTACTCTCATTCACACCCGGATTCCAAGCAGACACTGGAAGAACTACTGGAAGTTCGTGGAAGGATTGCTAGCAACAAAACCAAGCGGGTCATCATAGCGGAATCAATGGAGATAGACCAGGAGGACGGGATTGCAGCAACGCCAGCAGTACAAGAGATGGATACACCAGTGATTCAGGAGGAGGAATCGCCAGCCAACAAGCTAATGAGAGAGAAGCTAGCGTGGTTCGGCCCGAACCCAACGCCGGATGTGGTGCTGAAAGTGATGGACCTGTTAGCGGAGGAGGCTAAAGAAATAAGAGACGCAGAACTACAGAAGGCTAAACAAATAAGAGACGCAGAACTACAGAAGGCTAAACAAATAAGGGACGCAGAACTACAGAAGGATAAACAAATAAGGGACGCAGAACTACAGTTAAAACTGGCAGCAGTCCAACAAGCAGCCGCACCTTCTCCGAACAGTGAGTACAGCACAGCAGACGCAAGGAAGATTCCGTTTAGCGCTTTTAAAGCTTTTGATGAAAAGGACTGTGAAATTGATAACTACCTGGCGGATTTTGAGCGACAATGTAACCTGCACCGAATAGCTAGAAGAGAGTGGGTTGCAATATTGTCAGGCAAACTGTCAGGCAAAGCTTCTGATGCTTTCCGGACCGTGCCAGATCAGGATATCCATAGCTACGCCCGGGTTAAAGAAGTGCTCCTGGCTCGTTATGCAGTAACCCCAGAGTCCCACCGACAGAAGTTCAGGGACTCACGCAAAACCACGAAAGACTCTTACGCAGAATGGGCATGCCAGCTGTCCCTGTCGGCCTCTAACTGGGTTAACAGCAGCCAGGCCACCACCGCAGAGGACATTTTGCAACTAATGCTCCTGGAGCAATTTTACAATCACATCCAGACGGATGTCAAAGATTGGGTGAGAGATCGCAGGCCCATGACTCTACCAGAGGCCGCGAAGTTGGCGGATGAATATGCGGATACTCGCAAGACAAACCAGGTCACACCACGGGTACAACCTCCACGACCAACGGCGCCCTCACACCCACCAGCCGCTAGATACCAACCTCCTAACAGACCGGTGACATCTAGCCCTCGCTATCCACGCCAGGAGGACAACGAACAATGCTGCTTCCGGTGCAAACAGTTGGGTCACTTCAAGCAGAATTGCCCCATGAATGACAACACCAGGTCAAATTGGTCTCAACCTGGGTACCGCCCACCAGCAGCAGCCCATTGTGTAGACTCGGCTTGGGATCCCCAGGAGCGGGGTCGGGAAGAACCATTGGGCACCCCTTACGAAGCCCTCATGGTACAATCTGCTATTACGGACAACAGGGAACACCATTGTCAGCTGGTCATGGGCTCCAGCCCTGAGCCGGAGGGGCCCTGGAGGGAGCTGGGCAGAAAGAGGCACCGCCGGCCACCCTTCAAGAAGAAGAGGTCCTGGAAGTCATATAACCAGCGGACCTGGGAGGAGAAGAAGCGACTGGAGGAGAGGGAGTCGCAGCGGGCGTCCCAGATGCGGGCCGAGATGTTCGCCAAGGGCCCATCGGTGGCCCCTTACACCACCACCCAGTTCCTGATGATGAAGGACCACGTGGAGAGCCTGCAGGACATGAGCAAGCAGGAGCTGATCCGTGAGTACATAGAGCTGGAGGAGTGCATAAGCCGCATGGAGGAGGAGAACAACCACCTGAGGTCACAGCAGGCTGACCCCCCCAGGCTCCATGAACTGGAGATGGAGCTGGAGAAGCTCCAAGAGGAGAACCGGCGGCTGCGGAGGGAGCAGGGGGTGGCTGACCTTATGGGGCTCTGAGTCCCCTCTCCCCCCCCCCCCCGGACTCTGAGCACCAGTGCTACAACAAATATAACTTTTCCTTTTTATGAATCTCCTGTGATTGTCACTTCAGAGCCATAACCTGCCCCCTCCCATAGCGGGACACCTAGACGGCGGCGCACAGACCCATTCGCTGTCTTCACACTGACTTCTGGTGACTTTGCAGATCGCACAAAGACTTGGGGACTGACCGGCGTGTGATCTGACGACCCGGTGACATACCTGAGTCTGAAGCAGTTGTCAAGGGAGGTCAGTCATGCCAAACGGAGTTAACCTCGGACTAAAAGCTCTGAACCCGTCAACCCTACTGGACCAGGGAAGGTCCAACCGGATTTGCCGGAGCAGGGAGCAAAAGGGGGGCCATTGTGATACATTTGCCTATATGTCTCAGTGTACTGCTCCCTGCTAGCCATATGGGTAGAAGTAGAAAGGAATTTCATGTGTGATTCATTGCTCTGACCGGTTATTGACGTGCTAATGTCCCCTCACTATTCTAAACGTTAATTGATCTATTGTGTTGTGTAAAGAAGATCTGTGTTTACCCTTAAAACATGTGTATTGTATCATCAGGCTAAATGATTAGAGAAGTAGTATGTTAATTATTCTGATTGCTTCAGTGTAGTCATTAACTCCAGTGATGTCTTTATCTAAAGAAACGTGTCTGCATGGTCGGCTCCGATACCCAATCTGTATGGGAAACCCCACTGTGTGAGGGGGGCGTTCCTAACAGGCTGTAACCACATATAAGCTGAGTTTTTGTGTCAATAAAGTGTCTTGGTTCCAGCATCCAGTCTTGACTCATGTGTGGGGAATCCTGTGATGTTCTTGTATGGAGAGGAGGGAATGCTTGGCGGGGATATCATACCGATACCGTCACAGTTCCTTACATTGGTGATCAGTGGGAAGAATGTCCCTTACATTGGTGATCAGTGGGAAGAATGTCCCTTACTTTGGTGATCAGTGAGAAGAATGTTCCTTACATTGGTGATCAGTGGGAAGAATGTCCCTTACATTGGTGATCAGTGAGAAGAATGTTCCTTACATTGGTGATCAGTGAGAAGAATGTCCCTTACATTGGTGATCAGTGGAAAGAATGTTCCTTACATTGGTGATCAGTGAGAGGAATGCTCCTTACATTGGTGATCAGTGGAAAGAATGTTCCTTACATTGGTGATCAGTGGGAAGAATGTCCCTTACATTGGTGATCAGTGAGAAGAATGTTCCTTACATTGGTGATCAGTGAGAAGAATGTCCCTTACATTGGTGATCAGTGGAAAGAATGTTCCTTACATTGGTGATCAGTGAGAGGAATGCTCCTTACATTGGTGATCAGTGGAAAGAATGTTCCTTACATTGGTGATCAGTGAGAAGAATGCTCCTTACATTGGTGATCAGTGAGAAGAATGTTCCTTACATTGGTGATCAGTGAGAGGAATGCTCCTTACATTGGTGATCAGTGGAAAGAATGTTCCTTACATTGGTGATCAGTGAGAAGAATGTTCCTTACATTGGTGATCAGTGAGAAGAATGTCCCTTACATTGGTGATCAGTGAGAAGAATGTCCTTACATTGGTGATCAGTGGAAAGAATGTTCCTTACATTGGTGATCAGTGAGAGGAATGCCCCTTACATTGGTGATCAGTGAGAAGAATGTTCCTTACATTGGTGATCAGTGAGAAGAATGTTCCTTACATTGGTGATCAGTGGAAAAAATGTTCCTTACATTGGTGATCAGTGAGAAGAATGTTCCTTACATTGGTGATCAGTGGGAAGAATGTTCCTTACATTGGTGATCAGTGAGAAGAATGTTCCTTACATTGGTGATCAGTGGGAAGAATGTTCCTTACATTGGTGATCAGTGAGAAGAATGTCCCTTACATTGGTGATCAGTGAGAAGAATGTCCTTACATTGGTGATCAGTGGAAAGAATGTTCCTTACATTGGTGATCAGTGAGAGGAATGCCCCTTACATTGGTGATCAGTGAGAAGAATGTTCCTTACATTGGTGATCAGTGAGAAGAATGTTCCTTACATTGGTGATCAGTGGAAAAAATGTTCCTTACATTGGTGATCAGTGAGAAGAATGTTCCTTACATTGGTGATCAGTGGGAAGAATGTTCCTTACATTGGTGATCAGTGAGAAGAATGTTCCTTACATTGGTGATCAGTGGGAAGAATGTTCCTTACATTGGTGATCAGTGAGAAGAATGTTCCTTACATTGGTGATCAGTGGGAAGAATGTTCCTTAC
The DNA here is from genome assembly GCF_905171775.1 of Rana temporaria. NCBI lineage: Eukaryota > Metazoa > Chordata > Amphibia > Anura > Ranidae > Rana > Rana temporaria. The sequence continues at coordinate 174,124,284 of NC_053497.1, read as the reverse complement.
ATTGGTGATCAGTGGGAAGAATGTCCCTTACATTGGTGATCAGTGAGAAGAATGTCCCTTACATTGGGGATCAGTGAGAAGAATGTTCCTTACATTGGTGATCAGTGGGAAGAATGTTCCTTACATTGGTGATCAGTGAGAAGAATGTTCCTTACATTGGTGATCAGTGGGAAGAATGTTCCTTACATTGGTGATCAGTGGGAAGAATGTTCCTTACATTGGTGATCAGTGAGAAGAATGTTCCTTACATTGGTGATCAGTGGGAAGAATGTTCCTTACATTGGTGATCAGTGAGAAGAATGTCCCTTACATTGGTGATCAGTGGGAAGAATGTTCCTTACATTGGTGATCAGTGAGAAGAATGTCCCTTACATTGGTGATCAGTGAGAAGAATGTCCCTTACATTGGTGATCAGTGAGAAGAATGTCCCTTACATTGGTGATCAGTGGGAAGAATGTTCCTTACATTGGTGATCAGTGGGAAGAATGTCCCTTACATTGGTGATCAGTGGGAAGAATGTCCCTTACATTGGTGATCAGTGAGAAGAATGTTCCTTACATTGGTGATCAGTGGGAAGAATGTTCCTTACATTGGGGATCAGTGAGAAGAATGTCCCTTACATTGGTGATCAGTGGGAAGAAAGCCCCTTACATTTGCGTAATGCTTTTTCCGGCGTAGCGTTACCCCTGCTATATGAGGCATAGCCAATGTTAAGTATGGACGTCGTTCCCGCGCCGAAGTTTACGTTGTTTGCGAAAGTCGTTCGCGAATAGGGCTTTGCGTAAATTACGTTCACGTCGAAAGCATTGACTATCTGCGACGTGATTAAGAGCATGCGCACTGGGATACGTTCACGGATGGCGCATGCGCCGTCTGTGAGAAACGTCATTCACGTGGGGTCATGTTTTATTGACATAAAACACGCCCACCTCTTGACAATTTGAATTCGGCACGCTTACGCCGGCAGATTTACGCTACGCCGCCGCAACTTACGGAGCAAGTGCTTTGTGAATACTGCACTTGCCTCTCTAAATTGCGGCGGCGTAGCGTAAATAACATATGCTACGCCCACACAAACTTACGTCCCCCTACCTGAATCTAGCCCATAATGTATATGTAACATAAAATCAATTCTCTTTAAATCTCACAGACTGGCAGCGAATCCCTTTTCACTGAGTGGGTCAGTAAATCGTTTTTTTTTCCCCCTCGATTTTTGCTACCAGATCAAACCAGCTACATTCTCGGCTGAAGTAAAAAGGAGCGTCGGCGAGAGAAAGAGATGAAAAGGCAATTCTGACACATTCGTCACCAGACTGTTTTTTTTTTTAAAGCATAAGCCGAAATCTGACTATACAACCCTACCTATCAGAAATGAAATTGCCGACTTCACAGGAACCTGCGCGCCTCGCTGTCTGTCAAGGCCGCTTCCTTTTTTGATGCGGAGGCGCACTTCAAAAATCCGGTTGTCTTTTAAATCTCGACACGCGAAGACGATTTCGGCTCATTTGAAAAGCCGGTAGCGCACCTTTGGGACGGCTTGTTAACAATATATTAATAATTGTTTTGGCAGGTGACTCGGTGAATTCCCAGGCAGAGTATGGAAATGACAGAAGTGATTCTGATCCTTGTGATATCCTGTTATTGATGGTAAGTCCGGTCTCTCCAAGATAAGAGGGGGGGGGGGGGAGAAAAAAGTCGACATGTGCGTTTTGTGCTTTCGTTCCTTTAATATTAATCCGCTCTCCGAGAAGCAGGTGCTCAGCCGCTCCGGCTAATTAAACTTCATTTAAAAGTTTGGGATCTCGCAAGCGCCGGCTGCCAAAAAAATGTTTTTTCCTTGAGTTGAGAGGAAACTTTTCTACCGTTTCTAGAGGCAATGCGGATTTCTGCCGCGTACCAAAATTTTTTGGGGGGGCGCAAACAAACGAAACCCCCCCCCCAAAAAAAAACAATTGCAGCCTCACTGTGCCCATCAAATGCAGCCACTGTGCCATGCCTTCAAATGCAGCCACTGTGCCATGCAACGCAGCCACTGTGCCATTATTTATCGCCACTGTGCCCATCAATTGTCACCACTGTGCCCATCAAACGCAGCCACTGTGCCATGTCATCAATTGCCACCACTGTGCCCACATCAATTGTCGCCACTGTGCCCACATCAATTGTCGCCACTGTGCCCACATCAATTGTCGCCACTGTGCCCACATCAATTGTCGCCATTATGTCATCAAACACTGCCACTGTGCAATGCCATCAATTGTTGCCACTGTGCCCATCAATTGTCACCACTATGCCATTAAAACGCAGCCACTGTGCCATGCCATCAATTGTTGCCACTGTGCCCACATCAATTGTCGCCACTGTGCCCACATCAATTTTCGCCACTGTGCCCACATCAATTTTCGCCACTGTGCCCACATCAATTTTTGCCACTGTGCCCACATCAATTTTCGCCACTGTGCCCACATCAATTGTCGCCACTGTGCCCACATCAATTGTCGCCACTGTGCCCACATCAATTGTCGCCACTGTGCCCACATCAATTGTCGCCACTGTGCCCACATCAATTGTCGCCACTGTGCCCATCAATTGTCGCCACTATGCCATCAAACGCAGCCACTGTGCCATGCCATCAAGTGTTACCACTGTGCCCACATCAATTGTCGCCACTGTGCCCACATCAATTGTCGCCACTGTGCCCACATCAATTGTTGCCACTGTGCCCATCAATTGTCACCACTATGCCATCAAAGCAGCCACTGTGCCATGCCATCAATTGTTACCACTGTGCCCATCAATTGTCACCACTATGCCATCAAACACAGCCACTGTGCCATGCCATCAATTGTTACCACTGTGCCCACATCAATTGTTACCACTGTGCCCACATCAATTGTCGCCACTGTGCCCACATCAATTGTCGCCACTGTGCCCACATCAATTTTCGCCACTGTGCCCACATCAATTTTCGCCACTGTGCCCACATCAATTTTCGCCACTGTGCCCACATCAATTTTTGCCACTGTGCCCACATCAATTGTTACCACTGTGTCCACATCAATTGTTACCACTGTGCCCACATCAATTGTCGCCACTGTGCCCACATCAATGTTCGCCACTGTGCCCACATCAATTGTTACCATTGTGCCCACATCAATTGTTCACTGTGCCCACATCAATTGTCGCCACTGTGCCCACATCAATTGTCGCCACTGTGCCCACATCAATTGTCGCCACTGTGCCCACATCAATTGTCGCCACTGTGCCCACATCAATTGTCGCCACTGTGCCCACATCAATTGTCGCCACTGTGCCCACATCAATTGTCGCCACTGTGCCATCAAACGCAGCCACTGTGCCATGCCATCAATTGTTACCACTGTGCCCACATCAATTGTCGCCACTGTGCCCACATCAATTGTCGCCACTGTGCCCTTTAATTGTCGCCGCTGGCTCTGATAGGCACTTCCAAAGCCAACCAGCTGCAATTATTCAGATGACCAGCGCTGACCAGGGGGTCGGACATCTGAATAGTGGGCGGCAGCAACAATACACAGATTCATGCAATGCCTGAATCTATGTATTGTATCAGTGGCGGTGCGGGAGCGGGAGGGGGCAGCGCTCCTGCGCCCTCTATGGACGCACCCCGCCACTGGCTGTGACGTACAACACTACAACGACCTGAGAAAAATGAAGTTCAATGATTTCGAGCATGTGTGTGTTTTTTTTTTGGCGCGTCGGAATTGCACACAGACGATCGGAATTTCCGGCCAGTCGGAAAAAGTGAGAACCAGCTCTCCAATTTTTGCTGTCGGAAATTTCCGACAGATAAAGTCTGATGGCGCCTACACACGGTCAGAATTTCTGACCAAAAGCTCCCATCGGACTTCTCATGTCGGATTTTCCAATCGTGTGTACGCGGCATTAGACTGCTAAATAATATATTTTTTTAGGGTTTTCTTTTTAACCTGGGAGGGCTGCCGATCTTAGCTGGTTTCTTAGGCTGCATTCACACCTAGGCGTAGGCGATTTGCAGCGTTTTTTACCGCGATTTGCAGCGACAAATTGTGGCGTTTTTTATTGCGATTTGCCGCGACAAAACGCAGCGTTTTTTACCGCGATTTTCGCTGGAGGGGTGATTACACATTGTGTAATATGGCCGAACGCCGAAGACGCCTGAAAAAAAAGGGTCAGGGACTTGTTTTGAGCTTCAGGCGTTTCGGCGTGGAGATGTGAACCATCTCCATAGTCGACAATGTTAAATCACCCCTCCAGCGTATTGCAGGCTGCAATAGCGGCGGGCGTGAAAACGCCTAGGTGTGAATGGAGCCTTACGCCAGACACCCAAGATTATTTTGTGTCTCTGGGCCTAGTATGTACTGCATGTGCATAATACATGTGGGTCAATGGTAGTCCTTATATAGAGGATAGTGAAGGTCAGGGGTCTCCAAACTTTCTAAACAAAGGGCCAGTTTTCTGTCCTTCAGATGCTTGGAGGCCAGATTGTGGCCAGGGGGGCGTGTCCTTGCATTAGTGGGAGTAAACAATGTCTCAGGCTTGGTGGTCAATGATAGTAAAATAAAACACATAGCACCTGTTCTCCATAGGAGCAAGAATAGTGGCCGGCATTGGTATCAGTGGGAAGAATAGCACCCCATTGTTGGTATCAGTGGGAGGAATAGTGCCCCATCATTTGTAACAAAGTGGTAAATAGTGCCCCTTCGTTGGTATCAATGAGAGGAATCGTGCCCCATCATTTGGTATCAGAAGGAGGAATTGTGCCCTATCAATGGGATGAAGAGTACCTCGTCATTTGGTATCAGTGGGAGGAATAGTGTCCCATCATTGGTTTTAGTGGAAGGAATAGTGCCCCATAATTAGTATCAATGGGATGAATAGTACCACATCATTGTTATCAGTGTAAAAGAAATGTCCCATCATTAGTGTTGGTTGCAGGAAATACTGTATGCCCTGCTATTTGGTGTCAGTGGGAAGAAATTGTGCCCCATCAGGGATAGACTGGCCATTCCGACTACAGGGAGTTTCCCGGTGGGCCGATGGCTCAGTGGGCCGGCTTCAGTGACAGTGGACCGCCACCCCCCTCCGCTCCTCTGTCTCTCCCTTCCCGCAGCGCTCACCTGGGGGGAACAAAGAGGCAGGGGGGAGGACTAGAGGAGCAGGGATGTCGACAGAGGAGCATGGGGGAGGGGTCAGACAGCTGACTCAACAGCTATGGCCCGGGAGTTTCTCACTTCTGCCTAATCTTGTCCCATAAGAGGGACACCAAACTGATTTTATGCCCACCGGGTAAAATAATGTCTAGCTTCCCCACTGGTACTGCCTATAAGAGTACCAGTACCAGCCGTTCTACTCTAATAAAGTAGAACAGCTAGTGGTTAGTGAAGGGGGAGAGGGGGCTTGGGTGGCTGGGGGGGTGCGGGAGTTGTCCGGCCGCCATGGGAGAGACCTGTCAAAGTGGGCCAATCTAGATGAAGTCCAGGGCCACATTTCTGTCCCAGTCCAGCCCTGTGCCCCATCATTTGGTATCAGAAGGTGGAATAGTGCCCCATCATTTGTATCGATGGGAGGCATAGTGCCCCTTCATTAGTATCAATGGGAGGAATATTATCCCTTCATTGGTTTTGGTGGAAGGAATAGTGCCCCGTCATTTGGTATCAGCAGGAGAAATTGTGTCCCGTCATTGGTAATAGGGAAAGGAAAACTGCCCCTTTATTGGTATCAATGGAATACATAGTACCCCATCATTAGTATCAGTAGGAAGAATAGAGTCCCATCATTGATTTTAGTGGAAGGAATCGTGCCCCATCATTGGTTTTAATGGGTTGAATAGTGTCCCTTCATTGGTGTCAGTGGAAGGAATAGTGCCTCATCATTGGTATCAGTGGGTTGAATAGTATTCGCTTCATTGGTGTCAGTGGAAGGAATAGTGCCTCATCATTGGTATAATTGAGAAGAATAGCGTCCCATTATTGGTGTCAATGGGAACACTAGCCCAAGGCAAGAGACGGCAAGAGGTATGAAGAGGGAGGGGAAGGTGTGTCAACCTCCTGTCCCCAGGGCTGTCTTAATGAGAGGACACACCTGGGCACTGCCCAGGGGCCCCAGCTGCATGGGGGGGGGGGGGCCTGCACGTTCCCCAAAGCAGCTGGTCCTTGAGTCCACGCTGCCCCAAAATTGGGGGCCCCACGATGGCACTGAGAGTGATAGATGCACAGAAGAGGCAGTCTACCTCCTACCTACTTGATGTCTGTTTACCTGCTTTCATCATTGTAGGGGCCCCAGAGCATTTCTTTTCCCAGGGGTCCATGCTGCCCTGCCTGTCCCTCTGCATTTCTCTTGCTGCCATTTGCCTTTGGCAAGTGTTCAGAGCCGAGACAGGAGCCAGTTATCAAGCAGCTGTCTCTTGCTTGCTATGTTGTCGGATGGAAGAGGAGGCAGGGCCGATCCTAGGGTTAGAGGCGCCTGGGTGCAGAAATATTTCTGGCGCCCACGCATGGGCATGATCATCTTACTAACCCCTCCCCTTTACAAATGTTTCTATGGCTACAACTCAAACACAGAGATGCTCCCCTAACAAGTCTTCATTAGTGTCCCCCATCAGAGTCCCCCCCAGCAGGTGTCCCCCATCAGAGCCCCCCACAGCAGGTGTCCCCCATCAGAGTCCCCCCCCAGCAGGTGTCCCCCATCAGAGCCCCCCCAGCAGGTGTCCCCCATCAGAGCCCCCCCCAGCAGGTGTCCCCCATCAGAGTCCCCCCCAGCAGGTGACCCCCATCAGAGCCCCCCACAGCAGGTGTCCCCCATCAGAGCCCCCCCCAGCAGGTGTCCCCCATCAGAGCCCCCCCCCAGCAGGTGTCCCCCATCAGAGCCCCCCCAGCAGGTGTCCCCCATCAGAGCCCCCCCAGCAGGTGTCCCCCATCAGAGCCCCCCCAGCAGGTGTCCCCCATCAGAGCCACCCCCCAGCAGGTGTCCCCCATCAGAGCCACCCCCCAGCAGGTGTCCCCCATCAGAGCCACCCCCCAGCAGGTGTCCCCCATCAGAGCCACCCCCCAGCAGGTGTCCCCCATCAGAGCCCCCCCAGCAGGTGTCCTCCATCAGAGCCACCCCACAGCAGGTGTCCCCATAGATTAGTACTTGTCCAATAGATCCTTGTAGCTTGGGCGCTCTGGGAGCAGAAGCACATTACAGGGGGCGGGGCATATGTGGCATCTTTGGTTACTTGGAGGGTGGCACTCGAAGAGCATTTCTGGGAGTGTACGGGATGATTGGCAGCAGCTCTGGACACAGAGAGGGAGGGGAGCACTTTGGAGCTTTGGCGCACATTCATTCTGGGACAATACAGTGTCCCGTAATGAAACTGACACAGCTAACCCCCCCCCCCCCCCCCCGGGCCAATCTGATGCCCCCAAAAAAGCCACCACATTACCGCTTTACTCACTGCCAGTACTTGTCCTGGCCAGGAATGCCTGGAGGAGCACAATCCCACCCCCTGCTTGTGATTGGAGAAATCATAAATCCCGCCTCTTGTGTCCAATCACTGTTCTGTGATTCGTTACACCACAAGCTGATTTTTGGGAAGGGGGGGTGTCCCTGAATGGTAATTTGAAAATGTGGTCACCCTAACCCAGGCATGTCACCAAACCATACTAAACCTACCACTAAAATAAAACTTTCTGGATGGAGGGACCCTTTGGAGTTCAGATTTGTTCTTATATATAAAAAAATAAAATTGATTGTTACCTTTGACCAGTTGATCTTCTTCATGGCAGTCTCTGGAGTATACGCTTTCTTTGGCGTCATTCCAAAGGGTAAAACTACGGGTGGTGGAACCATAGGTCCAGGAAACCTTCCGCCCCCGAAAGGTGGAGGGGGCCGCGGGCCTCCAAATAGAGGTGGAGGAGGTGGAGCACCAGGAGGTCCAAAGCCAGGCGGTGGTGGAGGAGGAGGAGGAGGGCCGCCTCCTGGAAAAGGTGGAGGCGGCGGAGGACCAGGGATCGCCCCACCGGGAAAAGGTGGTGGAGGAGGAGGCGGGGGTGGAGGTCCTCCATTTGCTGGTGGTGGTGGGCCCCCAAGTTTAGCACCCTGGAACAGAAAATAGAAATAAAACAATAAGGTGGCATAGTAATATTGTCATCAATAAATAGGCAGTTCCTACTTTAGAACACGACTGTACAAACAATGCTATGCAACAATACAATGACTGACGACCAAATCCATTCCTTAATCCAACTCGAGGAGTATTTCCACAAGCCACAACCCTCCCCGCACACCTCACTTTCTTTTTTCATCACAGATTGTCCAGATGCATTAAAACGACACAGTGTGCATTGGTTTGAGCAGTGCATGTGTATCTTTCTGTTTGGATGACCATTGTGTGTAAACTACATATCTTATTCATACAGTACAGGACACCGGCTTCGTATTCATAGACCCTGGGTTATAGGCTTGTTCCTTCAGATGATTTGGCACTGGCAAAGCTTTGAAGCACCCCTCCCAAATGAAGAAGAAAACAGGTAATAAGACCACCCAGGTGTACTTCAGGTAATGCAGGAAGAGCTTCAATGACCCATGGATCCGTGAGAGACCAATGAGACACAGGGAAACAGGCTTGAGTGTGTTCATAAGATCCCTGGTCTTTATCCAAAGTGGCTTATATGCAGAAGAAAGAAGGGAGGGGCTGTGTTTTAATGCATACGTTTCTAAATGTTATACAAACTCAGTACTTTCTTATCATGACTTAAACTGCTGACTATAGTTAACCACTTAAGGACCGCCTCCTGCACATATACGTCGGCAGAATGGCATGGCTGGGCACAAGCACGTACAGGTACGTTCTCTTTAAGTGCCCAGCCGTGGGTCGCGGGCCGAAGCTCCGTGACAGCGGGACTCGCGTACCCAATCGCTGCTGGAGTCCTGCGATCGGTCCCCGGAACTGAAGAACGGGCAGAGGTGTGTGTAAACACAGCTTCCCCGTTCTTCACTGTGGCACCGTCATTGATCGTGTGATCCCTTTTATAGGGAAACACAATCAATGATGTCACACCTACAGCCACACCCCCCTACAGTTAGAAACACAAATGAGGTCCCCCCTTTTATGACCCCACCCTACTCTGCGAGCCCCTAGTTATTTGCTAGTATCTTAAGGTGATAGACTTTTTCTCCTTCACAGAGAAATCCTCATATTTGGATGCCCAACACCAACTATAGTTTGGTGCACGCAAGTCTCAAGAAGTACAAAAAGAACCTAATGGATCTTTACTTTCCCTTACCACATGACATTATGTAATGAGGATTGGATGACGTTGTACCATGTGATGAGGTAGGTACATTTGGCATCTTGCGTTTAGAATACTTACTATTTTTATTAATAAAGAAATGGTTTTGGGATAATATACTAGATATGTGCGCAGGGCCGGGACAAGGGGTGGGCAGAAGGGACAGGTTGCCCTGGGTGCATCATGTATTGTAGGGATGGGGGTGCCGCAAGTTCCTTCTACAAGGCTGACAGGAGTAGTGACAGTGACATTACTACCACTGTCAGCCCAGCACCGGAAGCAGCAAGTAGAGGAAAATAGAGCCGGGAGGAGGGGCAGGCTGTGCCCTCTTTCCCCTGCCTCCTCATAAGCTTGCACTTAACAAAGGGGGGAGGATGGGGTGCAATTTGTCATTTTTGCCCTGGGCACTGAATGATCTTGTCCCATCGCCCTCTGTGCACCCTCTCTTTTTTTTTGTGGTTCCAGTTCAAACCCCCCAGGGCAGCAAGACTAAGGTGTATCTGATCCCCGCCGCTGCTCCTCGATTGCCCGCTAATGCCCACTGCCTAGATAAGCATTAACAGGTATTACTGATGGGCACGGATTGGCATCCTTGATGGGCAGACAGCAGGGTGGGGGGTTGAGTTACCGCGTCGGGGGAAGGGTTCGGTTGTTTGCCACCCCCCCCCAAACAAAACAACACCAGCCACCACTGCTAGGGGGTGGTTTTCAAGGTGATTTCCCAACAAAATAAAGCATGGAGACATGGATGGATGCAGGAGTTTGCACTGAATATTAAAAATGATTTAAATAGCGTTTTCAGTTTTTGGTGCTCAGATATATTTTAGTTCCACTTTAAAATTGGTTAAGAAGTAAAATCTAACCAAAATATGATTTTTTCTGGAATCAGATTTTTTTTTTCTTTTGCTGAAAAATTTATAAATAATTTTCCATGCAACAAAGCATTCATTTTTCATCCCCCCAGAGAATTATACATTTTTACCGAACACCGCCTATTATCGCCCAACTTTCTTCGATGCATGGCCAATCAGCAGTGAATGGTCTATCATTTCTAATAACTGCCTTGACTCTGTATCTGGAGAAATCCAATCGCAGATCCAGGAGAAAAATCAGGCCAGAGAAGCTGAATATAACAAACCGCGCTCTCGTTTTTTTATGTTTTGGATGTTCCTGGCAACAGCAGAAAGAGAATATAATTGCGAGAGCCTAAATTATCATCGCAAATCTGTCATGTTCACATTATCACTGCTGCAGAAAATCCATCTGCTGAAATTATTATTTTTCCCAGCAGCCTGGCCGAAAACGCCAAACGAACTGGAGCTCGCTCTCGCACGTTTTCCATGTCACGTGTCGCGTTGAGATGAAAGCTGCTCGTAGACGTGAGATGACACCTGAGGTGGCTGGCTTGAAGAAGTGGCAGTGGCATGCAATGTGGGCAAATCGCCTTCAATTAATGCCTAAAAGGGACAATCTGATCAAAAGCAGTATTTTAAAATTCAAAAAGGTGTCGGTGACACCCCCTCCATCCTTTGACAGAGCTTGTGCCCACAGATTGGCTCTCACCCTAGGTTCACCATCTATGTGTGTCAGGTCACCTGTGGCTAGGTGACAAATGCACCCGATTGGAGACAGGGGTGCACCGCAAGGTAGTGAACCTAATAGCCAACTGCTGCAGATGGACAGGAAACATGAGCCCAAGATTCCCCAGGGCGCGGAGTCTAAGGTCCAGCAGGTGTTCACCAGAGCCTCTAGTGGTGAGGATGGCCTTCGCTGCAACTGAACCCAGGTCGCGGCCCCTGGGTTCCCCCAGGTCACGCTCCGTAGGGAGAGAGGGGAAGCAGCCATTGAGGACACAAAGGATAGTGATGAGCAAGCCAAGGTCGGGGCAACAGGCAGACAAGGGTATCCAAGGGACAGGCCAGAGGTCAGGGTCACAGGCAAACAGGAATAGTCAGAGACGAGCCAAATTTGGTACACAGGAAGGTAAACGTAGCACATGGCAGACTGGAACATAAGCAAGCAAACAAAGTTGACTAGCAAAGCAGACCTGCAGTGCAACAGTTAATATAGACTTCCTGGGATGGCCTGGGGTGTGGCCATACAGGGAGGAGAGATGATAAAAAGGTAGTCCGAAGAGTCAGGCCTCTTTGGCCCCGTACAGACGACCGAACATATCTGCTGAAACTGGTCCGCGGACCAGTTTCAGCAGACATGTTCGGTCGTGTGTAGGCCCGAGCGTGCAGGATTCCAGCAAACATTTGCCCGCCGGGCCTTTTCCCAGCGGGCAAATATTTCTGGACTTGTTTTAAAACAGCCCGCTGGAATCCTGCCCGCTCGGACATGTACGGTCATCTGTACAGACCTACCGTACATGTCCAAGCGCCCGCCATCCCTCGCATGCGTCGAATGACTTCGACGCATGCGTGGAAGCATTTAACTGGAAGGGCCGTCCACGTCGCTGCGTCATCGTCGCGGCGACGGCGCGGACACGCCCCGCGTATTGTTTACGCGCGTGTTGTCCCCGGGCAGACATGTACGGTGAAAACGGTCCGGCGGACCGGTTTTATCGTACATGTTTGCCCGTGTGTACGCGGCATAATGGACACATGAGGAGAAGGTAAGCTGCCAGACATTACTGCATGTCCATGACAATGTGGCTGTGGTTGATGCGTTTTTCCGGTGCGTATCGCGGTATGTTTTGCCCAAAGGGCCTGGTATGGATTCGGAACCCATCTCTGTTTTTTCTCCGATTTTTTTTTGCAAGCAACTTTTTTATTTACATTCAGCTGTCAGCGGGGAAATCCCGCTGACAGCTGATGACTCATAGGTTCTTAAGGACGTGGCAGCCGGCTTCCCCTCCCACGTCTTAAAAACACGAAACCCATGAAAAAAAACGCATCAGAAACGCAACACTTCCGTTGAAATCCATTACATGCAAAACACAAGGACATCTGGTCACCCTAATTCAACATGCATTACGGTAAAGCGCCTGTTCCTGCTACGAGATGGTGTTAACTAACCCTGGAAAATCAGAAGGATGTGAAATAGATATACCATTTATATTTGGCTTTGTGAAGAAATTGGGGACATATTTTCTCCAGCCCAGCCTCCTAAATTTGAGAACCGTCCCCAACAAACCAGGAAGGTTTGGTCACCCTAATTTAATATGCATTATGGATGGTAAACCTCAGGTTCATGTTTAAGAAGTGAAAGGATGTGAAATTAATACATTTTAGACAGTGGCGTCACTAGGGTTGGTGTCACCCGGTGCGGTAAAACATGGTGTCACCACCCCTCTGTCTAGGCTGCCCAGCACCAAGCAGGAAGCGCACGGGCACGGGCGCACCCCAAACCAGCCCCTGTAAATGATAGTATAGGGCAGTATAGTGGCAGGTTAGGGTAGTATAGAGTGGTATAGTGGCAGGTTGGTGTAGTGGGGTGGTATAGGACAGGTTAAGGTGGTATAGGGCATGTTGGGGTGATATAGGGTAGTTTGGGGTGGTATAGGGCAAGTTGGGGTTGCATAGGGCAGGTTGGGGTGGCATGGGAAAGGTTGGGGTGGTACAGGGCAAGTTAGGGTGGCATTGGGCAGGTTGGGGTGGTATAGGGCAAGTTATGGTGGCATAGGACAGATTGGGGTGGTACAGGGCAAGTTAGGGTGGCACAGGGCAAGTTGGGGTGGCATGGGAAAGTTTGGGGTGGTACAGGGCAGGCTGGGGTGGTACAGGGCAGGCTGGGGTGGCACAGGGCAGGCTGGGGTGGCACAGGGCAGGCTGGGGTAGTACAGGGCTGTTTGGGGGGGTACAGGGCAGGCTGGGGTGGTATAGGGCTGTTTGGGGTGGTACAGGGCAGGTTGGGGTGGTACAGGGCAGGCTGGGGTGGTACAGGGCAGGCTGGGCATGTCAGCTAAAAAAAAACAAAAAAAAACGGGATGGTGTCACCCCTCTAGCGCGTGTCACCCGGTGCAGACCGCACCCCCCTAGCAACGCCTCTGATTTTAGATTTGACTTTGGGACAAAATTGGGGACTTTTTGTTCTTGGTGACAGCTCCCTAAAAAGGAGGACTGCTCCCAAAAAATAGAGGACTGTTCCCAAATGCCGGCGACATCTGAGCACCCTAATTAAACGTGCGCTATGGTAAAGCACATGGCCATGCTGTGATCAGGCTCCCAAAAATCAGACGGATGTAAAATTAATACAATTTATAAATGGCTTTCGGGTGAAAGTTTGTTCCCGGCACAGCCCCTTAAACTCGGAGACTGTTCCCCGGGGGACATCTGACCACCCTAATTTAATGTGCATTACTGTAAAGCACAATGAGATGGTGTGATCAGGGCCCCCCAAAAAAAGCAGAAAGATGTGAAATGGACACAATTATTAATAATTATTATATTTTTGTTTTGGGACAAAATCGGGGACATTTTTTTCTGGCGACAGCTCCCTAAAATTGGGAACTGTCCACGGAAACCTGGGGATTGCTGGTCACAGTAATTCAACCCGTGTTACAGTAAAGCACACGTTCCTGCAACAAGATGGTGTGAATGGGCTCTCAAAAATCAGGAGGATGTGAAATGGATACAATTTAAAAATGGCTTTGGGACGAAATCAGGGACATTTTTTTTCCCGGGTACATCCCCCCCCTTAAATTGAGGATTGTCCCCAGAAACTGGGAGTGTCTGGTCACCCCAGTTAAATGTGCATTATAATAAAGTGCATGGGCCAGATTCTCGTACAGCGGCGTATCTTTGCGCGGGCGTAACGTATCCGATTTACGTTATGCCTCCGCAACTTAGACAGGCAAGTGCTGTATTCTCAAAGCACTTGCTCCGTAAGTTGCGGCGGCGTAGCGTAAATCGGCCGGCGTAAGCCCACCTAATTTAAATTTGGAACAGGGGGGCGTGTGTTAAGTAAAATAACCATGACCCGACGTGATTGACGTTTTTCACCAACGGCGTCCGTGGACATATCCCAGTGTGCATTGCTCCAAATACGCCGCAAGGACGTATTGGTTTTGACGTGAATGTAAATTACGTCCAGCCCCATTCACGGACGACTTACGCAAACAACATAAAATTTTCAAATTTCGTCGCGGGAACGACGGCCATACTTAACATTGGTACGCCGCATATACGCCTCATATAGCAGGGGTAACTTTAACCCGGGAAAAGCCTAACGTAAACGGTGTATCTGTACTGCGTCGGCCGGGCAAACGTTCGTGAATTCACGTATCTAGATGATTTACATATTTCTAAGCGTAAATCAGCGTACACGCCCCTAGCGGCCAGCGTAAATATGGAGTTACGATCCGACGGCGTAAGAGACTTACGCCGGTCGGATCTAATAGAAATCTATGCGTAACTGATTCTATGAATCAGGCGCATAGATAAGACGGCACAGCTCAGAGATACGACGGCGTATCTGGAGATACGCCGGCGTATCTCCTTTGTGAATCTGGGCCCATGTTTTTGCAAGGAGAGTGTGTGAATCGGACCTCAAAAAGCAGAAGGATGTTAAATGGATACAATTAAAATTTGGCTTTGAGACAAAATCAGGGCCTTCTTTTTCCGGGGCACGGCCTGCTAAAATTGAGGACTGTCCCCAGAAACTGGTGGCATCTGGTCACCCCCAATTTAATGTACGTTATAATAAAGCGCATGTTTTTGCAAGGAGATGTATACAATTTAAATCTGGCTTTGGGACGAAATCAGGGCCTTCTTTTTCCGGGGCACGGCCTGCTAAAATTGAGGACTGTCCCCAGAAACTGGGGGCATCTGGTCACCCCAATTTAATGTGCGTTATGATAAAGCACATGTTCCTTTAAAAGCAAAAGGATGTGAAATGGATACAATTTTTATTTGGCTTTGGGACAAAATTGGGGGAAATTTTTATCCTCGTCATGACCCGCTAAAATTGAGGACTGTCCCCAGAAACTGGGGGCATCTGGCCACCCCAATTTAATGCAAGTTATAATAAAGCATGTGTTTCTGCAACAGGAGGGTGTGAATGGGACCTCAAAAAATCAGAAGGAAGAGAAATGGATACAATTTATATTTGGCTTTTGGATGACATTTTTTTTTTTTTTTTGGGGACATCTGGTCACCGTTATTTAACGCGCATTACAGTAAAGCGCGGACGGGCCCTCCAAAATCAGAAAGATATGAAATGGATAGGATGTATTTTTGGCCCTGGTTCCTTTATAAAGGACAGTAGAGAACACAAAGGCTTTCCTGTGCCTTTGCTCTGTACACTCTGCAGCCTCCACAATCCGGATAAAGTGACTTGTCAGCAGCCGCGTTTGTGAACAAAGCGCAATTTCTGAAAAGCCCCGGACTGAGAACTTAAGCCACCAACAAAAAAAAAAACATTCCCTTCTATCTTCCACCGCGGCTTCCTTGCATTGTCGAAAATCCAAACTTGCCGAGTTTGAAGCATTGACACTCGGGATCCTTCCCTCGGCCTTGACAATAATACCCCTCGCTCCTTACAGGAAGAGCGTGTGGCCATAAGGCACCGCGCTATACTTTACCCATCTATATATGGCAATACAAAGCCATTGATTCCTGGGAATTTGCTAAATCCCGGCATGGAGAACGGGCTGTCACATGACTCCCATCCATCTTCCTCATCTCCCTTCACTTGACACCTTTGGGATTCGAGGACGGCTTGTGACCCTTTTCAAAAATCACAATGTTGTAGGAAATTGGATTTTCTTTGTATTTTGCTTACTGAAGTGATTAAAAAAAAAAAGTATAACTTTTGCTCTCCACCCCGTTACATACATAGTTAGTCTGGTTAAAAAAAAAAAGACAGAAGTCCACCTAGTTCAACTAATAAAAGGGAAAACACATAAAAAATATATATATATATATATATATATATATATATATACACACCGTATATACTCGCGTATAAGTCAAGACACCTAATTTGACCACAAAAAAATTGAAAAAACTTATGGACTCGAGTATAAGCCTGCGTCCATGTGCATGCCTCACTGTGCCCATGCCTCACTGTGCCCATGGCTCACTGTGCCCATGTGCATGCCTCATTGTATCCATGCCTCACTGTGCCCATGGCTCACTGTGCCCATGTGCATGCCTCATTGTATCCATGCCTCACTGTGCCCATGCCTCACTGTGTCCATGACTAGACTTAGGTTTAACATAGGAGTATATAGAAGGGGTGCCCGTCTTTGAAAAATCGTTGCTTCCTGGCCGTAGGTCTCCCAGACAGCAAACTTTGCACACTTGTAGAGAACTGTGGCTACAAAGTTACTGGAGAAATTACCATTTAACATGGAAGGGGTGCCCACTTGTAGAGGAAGAGTGGGGCTACTGTATATGTGTGCCAAGTTTGGGGTCCGGCGGGTACCGGGTCCCCAAAGTCCGGGAGATTAAGCGCAAAAAGGTGACTCGAGTATAAGCCGAGGGGGGCATTTTCAGCCCAAAAAAATGTGCTGAAAAACTCGGCTTATACTCGAGTATATACGGTATTTACAGAGAGCTTTGGGCACTGCAAAAATGAGCACAACCGATATATTATTACGTTCTAGACCAGCGGTAGTCAACATTCTTAGTGGGGGCTCAGCTGCTGCTTATGACATCCTCAAAGGGCCACACAGGGGTCAGTGTATGTAACGCTACAGAAAGTTGTCTGGAACTACAGGCATGCTACAAGAGATGGTTAGAGACTACAAGCCTGCTACAAGAGATGGTCAGAGACTACAGGCATGCTGCATGAAATGGTCAGAGACTACAGGCATGATGCAGGAGATGGTCAGAGACTACAGACATGCTGCAGGAGATGGCCAGAGACTACAGGCATGCTGCATGAGATGGTCAGAGACTACATGCATGCTGCAGGAGATGGCCAGAGACTACAGGCATGCTGCAGGAGATGGCCAGAGACTACAGGCATGCTGCAGGAGATGGTCAGAGACTACAGGCATGCAGCAGGAGATGTCAAAGACTACAGACATGCTGCAGAAGATGGTCAGACTACAAGCATGCTGCAGGAGATGGTCAGAGACTACAGGCATGCTGCAGAAGATGTCAAAGACTACAGACATGCTGCAGAAGATGGTCAGACTACAAGCATGCTGCAGGAGATGGTCAGAGACTACAGGCATGCTGCAGGAGATGGTCAGAGACTACAGGCATGCTGCAGGAGATGGTCAGAGACTACAGGCATGCTGCAGGAGATGGTCAGAGACTACAGGCATGCTGCAGGAGATGGTCAGAGACTACAGGCATGCTGCAGGAGATGGTCAGAGACTACAGGCATGCTGCAGGAGATGGTCAGAGACTACAGGCATGCTGCAGGAGATGGTCAGAGACTACAGGCATGCTGCAGGAGATGGTCAGAGACTACAGGCATGCTGCAGGAGATGGTCAGAGACTACAGGCATGCTGCAGGAGATGGTCAAAGACTACAGACATGCTGCAGGAGATGGTCAGAGACTACCGACATGCTGCAGGAGATGGTTGAAGATTACAGACATGCTGCAGGAGATGGTCAGAGGCTGTGAGCACGCTGTAGGAGTTTTTGGAGAATGAGGACATGCTTCATGGGACTTTCATAGACTGGAGAAACATTACTGGTCTCAACAACCACTATACAGAAAACACGGACTACGGTCTGCATGGGCATTAAGGGTCGCACAATAAGTGCCGTAGGCCCCCCAGTCTCCTATATATTTTCATGTGTCAGAAAAACGTGCGCGGTCACAAAACGCTCAGTTGAGAATGCGGCCCTACGCAGGTGTTTTAATACGCATCATTCATGCTCTGTATACAATTAAATGCACATAGCCAGGATGTGTCTATATTGGGGGTGACACATGGCATTGTGTGAACTGCGGGATACAATAAAAATCCATGTATATCGCATTTTACCCAACGCAATCTGCATCCCGATGGACGACCTGTACGTCTGAATCCACAGCGAAGCTGTAACAACAAGCTGCGATTTCGGACTCTTCTTGGTGTGTTTTGCAATGCAGTTTAAAGTGGATTTATGATTAAAAATTAAACTTCAGGTAAATCGATAAGTCACACGTCAGCCCTGCCAGAACAGGTTAGATTTGCAGTGAAAAAAGTAGCTTTTTCATGTCATGAATATAAACACAACTCAGAGTTCTGTTGTGCCCCTACCAATCCAGGCAACGCTGGCACAGGTTAAACTGCCAGGGTGCATTGTGGGCAGGGCCATCTTAATGCATGGGCACTCCTGGGGATTGCCCAGGGGCCCCGGGTGCATGGGGGCCCCATGATAATCTTGTATAACATCATACTTGCCAACTGGATTTGAATTATTACGTAACAAAAATAAATAATAATAATTAAAATGCCCTTGTCCTTAGATGTGTCCTGATCCCTGATCCCAGTACTGTGTCCTCCTGATCCCAGTACTGTGCCCTCCTGATCCCAGTACTGTGCCCTCCTGATCCCAATACTGTGCCCTCCTGATCCCAATACTGTGCCCTCCTGATCCCAATACTGTGCCCTCCCCATCCGCCCGTACTGTGCCCTCCCCATCCGCCCGTACTGTGCCCTCCTGATCCCAATACTGTGTCCTCCTGATCCCAGTACTGTGTCCTCCCCATCCGCCCGTACTGTGTCCTCCCCATCCGCCCGTACTGTGTCCTCCCCATCCGCCCGTACTGTGTCCTCCCCATCCGCCCGTACTGTGTCCTCCCCATCCGCCCGTACTGTGTCCTCCCCATCCGCCCGTACTGTGTCCTCCCCATCCGCCCGTACTGTGTCCTCCCCATCCGCCCGTACTGTGTCCTCCCCATCCGCCCGTACTGTGTCCTCCCCATCCGCCCGTACTGTGTCCTCCCCATCCGCCCGTACTGTGTCCTCCCCATCCGCCCGTACTGTGTCCTCCCCATCCGCCCGTACTGTGTCCTCCCCATCCGCCCGTACTGTGTCCTCCCCATCCGCCCGTACTGTGTCCTCCCCATCCGCCCGTACTGTGTCCTCCCCATCCGCCCGTACTGTGTCCTCCCCATCCGCCCGTACTGTGTCCTCCCCATCCGCCCGTACTGTGTCCTCCCCATCCGCCCGTACTGTGTCCTCCCCATCCGCCCGTACTGTGTCCTCCCCATCCGCCCGTACTGTGTCCTCCCCATCCGCCCGTACTGTGTCCTCCTCATCCGCCCGTACTGTGTGCTCCCCATCCGCCCGTACTGTGTCCTCCCCATCCGCCCGTACTGTGTCCTCCCGATCCGCCCGTACTGTGTCCTCCCGATCCGCCCGTACTGTGTCCTGCCCATCCGCCCGTACTGTGTCCTCCCGATCCGCCCGTACTGTGTCCTGCCCATCCGCCCGTACTGTGTGCTCCCGATCCCAGTACTGTAAGACCCGGACCATTATGCAGGTTAAGGACTTTGCCCCTTTTTGCGATTCGGCACTGCGTCGCTTTAACTGACAATTGCGCGGTCGTGCGACGTGGCTTTCAAACAAAATTGATGTCCTTTTTTTCCCCACAAATAGAGCTTTCTTTTGGTGGTATTTGATCACCTCTGTGGTTTTTATTTTTTTTTTGCGCTATAAACAAATATAGAGCGATGATTTTGAAAAAAATCAATATTTTTTAGTTTAATAAATATCCCCAAAAAATATTATAAAAAAAAACGTTTTTTTCCCCTCAGTTTAGGCCGACACGTATTCTTCTACATATTTTTGGTAAAAAAAAAAAAAAATTGCAATAATCGTCTATTGATTGGTTTGCGCAACATTTAAAGCGTTTACAAAATAGGGGAGATTTATTGCATTTTTATTAATATTTTTTTGTTTTACTCTTAATGGCGGCGATCAGCGATTGTTTTTGTGACTGCGACATTATGGCGGACACATCGGACACTTCTGACACATTTTTGGGACCATTGTCATTTTCACAGCGAAAAGTGCTATAAAAATGCACTGATGGATGTGAAAATAACAATTGCAGTTTAGGAGTTAACCACTAGGGGGCGCTGTAGGGGTTAAGTGTGACCTCATCTGTGTTTCTAACTCTAGGGGGGAGGGGCTGGACCTGTGACGTCATTGATCGTCTTTCCCTATATCAGGGAACAGACGATCAATGACGTCGCCACAGTGAAGAACGGGGAAGGTTTGTTTACACTCAGCTCTCCTCGTTCTTCAGCTCCGGTGACCGATCGCGGGACACCGGTGGCGATCGGGTCCCACGGCGCGGTCACGGTGCTTAGGACCGGGTCGCGAGCGCTGGGCTTAAAGAGACACGTACAGGTACGTGATTTTGCCCAGCCGTGCCATTCTGCCGACGTATATCGGCGTGCGGCGGTCCTTAAGGCTCCATTCACACCTAGGCGTATATACGCCTGAAGCTCGACGCCGCAGCAGCCCCTAATACGCTGGAGGGGTGATTTTACATGGTCGGCTATGGAGATGGTTCACATCTCCACGCCGAACGCCGAAACGCCTGAAGCTCAAAACAAGTCCCGGACCCTTTTTTTCGGGCGGCTTCAGCGTTCGGGCATAGCCGACCATGTAAAAAATCACCCCTCCAGCAAAAAACAATGTTTAAAACGTCGTGTTTTGTCGCCACAAATCGCGGGACAGAACGCCTATTTGATGTCGCCGCAATACGCGGCAGATCACCTACGCTGAGGTGTGAATGCAGCCTAAGTGGTTAAGACGGCTCTCATTCAGTTCCATGTAATTTGACCTGTCGCGCGACTTGGGGGCAGCGCCTGTCGCGCCCCAGGTCGCGGTTGTGTGAACCGGCTCTTAAAAACGGATAACAATATCATTCTGGTGATATTTGTTTTCTTTCTTCTCTTATCTATAGATATTTACCTAAAACAGATACATTGAGCCATTAACCCCCAACGTTTATGGGATTTCTATAAACGACCCGATCCAGCCCAGGCTCCAGGAACCAGAAGGCTGTTTAATAAATAATCCCAATGTATAATTCAAGTCTTGCCATACAGCTCCCTTCACCGTCCGTTTCCTGGCAAGGTGGCGTTCAGGAACGAGATTGATCAATAGCAAATTGCCACTGATTAGATTCTTAACCTACACGCTCAATTTGGGCCCCTTTATCGTCGGCATTAAAAAAAAAAAAAAAAGAAGTCGTCCAAGACGCTAATGACAGCAATAAAAACACTTTTATTTTTTAATTCCTCTGCAATTTAAGCAAACTTCATCTGCGTCGATGCGGTCAAGCTCGACTTCGTAATGAGCCTTACAAATCACGTCCAGGGATCGATTGCTAGCAGTCGGGGTCAGAGAGGGGAGCAGACTGCGCAGAAGACGGCTGATCCGGAATTTTCTTTTTTTCCGGATGCCAAACTTTCACCGGGGGGCGGCGGCCCTCTGGGGTGTTGCGTTTGAAGGAACAAAATGTATTTTCCTAAGGAAAACTTCTGGCAGATACAAATGAAACAAATTACAGCAGCTCTGTACTCAGGAATAGGTCATTAAATAAATATATTGTTTTTAAATGCAAGTAGCATAAGTAGCCAAATCGACTTGATTAAGCACCTTCACACGGTGCGAAACGCGTCAGTAGCTTTTCCTGTTTTCTGTAATATGAGGTGACCAGGGGCGGACTGACAACTCATGGGGCCCCCGGGCAATAGGAGATTATGGGGCCCCCGGGCACTAGGAGATTATGGGGCCCCCGGGCAATGAGATTATGGGGCCCCCGAGCAATAAGAGATTTTCAATCTGCTGAAGACTCTGTACAGCAGGGCTCAGACTGGGAATTGAAGAAGCAGCACAGGGAACTAATCAGTGTTCCAGTGCCAACAAAGGAACATGCTAATAGGAGGAGAGTCACAGTACACAGGGTGTACAGTGCCATAAGAGAAACTCATCCAGTGAGCAATGAACATTTAAAAATAAAACCTCCTCTCACCATAGCCAATCCTTGTGTGGATGTATACATGTTAAAGCCTAAGCCCCCTGTTCACACCTAGGCGTATATACGCCTGTAGTGCGACGCCGCTGCAGCCCCGAGACGCCAGAGGGATGATTTAACATGCACCTCTATGGAGATGGTTCACATCTCCACGCCGAACGCCGTACGCCTGCCGCCGGGGGGGGGGAGTTTTTGTCATCACGTCAATCACTTAGCCTCTGCATAGGAACGCCCACTCCCGCGGGATCCACTACCCAGAAGCCGGCGGGGGGGGGGGGGGAATAGCTATACGACGGTATGTACAGCATTGTGAACCATCTCCATAGAGGGGGTGAAGGCTGCATTCACAATGGCGGCATTTTGTCGGCACAAATCGCGGTACAAAACGCCGCTATTTGTCGCCACAATTCGCGGGACAAAACGCCGCGATTTTGTACGCCGAGGTGTGAATGCAGCCTTAGTCAATGCCGCTTCTCGGGCAGGCCCGGATTTACTCCCTTTGCCGCCCCAAGGCCGGGTCCTTTAATGCCACCCCCCAAACACCATCACATAGGGGGCCAAGCAATAATAGACACCCCCAGCAACACTAGACCCACCCCAGCAACAATAATTTACCCCCAGCAATAATAGATACCCACCGCGACACTAGACCCACCCCAGCAACAATAATTTACCCCCAGCAATAATAGATACCCACCGCGACACTAGACCCACCCCAGCAACAATAATTTACCCCCAGCAATAATAGATACCCACCGCGACACTAGACCCACCACAGCAACAATAGATTCCCCAGCAACAATAGACCACCTGTTACAAAATATCACCCCAGCAACAACAACAGATTTCCCAGCAGCCAGCAACAATAGACCCCTCCCTCATCAATTGTCCAACCAGCAACAATAGACCCCCCAAACAAAAATCGATTCCTGCCAGAATACCCCGGTACCCATTGCCATTACATATATTCAGTGCTAAAGGTGCCGGAACTGCGTTCCCCCGCGTTCCCGCTGAAAAAAATCTCTGGATAGTAGTCAGACTGTCCTGCTTCAGAAATCAAATTCCTCAGCGATCTACAGTACATATGTGCAAGTCACTCTGCATTAGATACTTTAGGGAAAGGTTCCTGGTGTTGGTTTTAGGGAGAGAAATATATAGGAGTCAGTCCTGCTTCAGAAAACAAATTACACCAGCACTGCATATGTTACTGTGAGATACTCCCTTTAGATACTTTTCTTCTATTGTGCTTTTCAAAAAACACCCATTTAGGGCAACACAAATATATTTTGCAGTGTTTCCTCCAGTGTGCGCAGTGTTTCCTCCTATCAGAGTACTTGCCATGCTTTCACCAACATTTTGCTGCCATTTGCAGCCCTCTAGCCCTTTCCATTACTTTTTTAGAGACATTTTAGTACTCAAAAGTTCGGGTCCATATTGACTTCAATGGGGTTCGGGTTCGGGGTCAAGTTCGGGTCCCGAACCCGGACTTTTTTCCGGAGTTCGGCCGAACACGTCGAACCCGAACATACAATTCAGAAAGGTTTACGCCGGCGTATCAGTAGATACGCCGTCGTAACTCTGAATCTGCGCCGTCCTAAATTTAAGTGTATTCTCAAATTGAGATACACTTAAATCTAGCTAAGATACGACGGCAGGTGCCGTTGTATCTTAGCTGTCTATTTTGTCCGGCCGCTAGGGGCGTGTACGCTGATTTACACCTAGAATGTGTAAATCAGCGAGATACGCCTATTCACGAACGTACGCTTGCCCGTCGCAGTAAAGATACGCCGTTTACGTAAGGCGTTTTCAGGCGTAAAGTTAGTCCAACAAAAAGCTGGCCTAGCCAATGTTAAGTATGGACGTTGGTCCCGCGTCAAATTTTGCAATTTTTACGTCGTTTGCGCAAGTCGTCCGTGAATGGGGCTGGGCGTCATTTACGTTCACGTCGAAACCAATAAATCTTTGCGGCGTAATTTGGAGCATGCGCACTGGGATATGTCCACGGACGGCGCATGCGCCGTTCGTAAAAAACGTCAATCACGTCGGGTCACAATTCATTAGCATAAAACACGCCCACCTCTTCACAATTTGAATTAGGCGCGCTTAGGTCGGCACATTTACGCTACGCCGCCGTAACTTAGGACGCAAGTGCTTTGTGAATACAGCACATGCCTCTCTAACTTACACCGGTGTAGTGTATATGTGATATACGCTACGCCTACCTAACGTTAGGCTCACATACCGGAATCCGGCTAAGAGAAATCTCAGCACATGTTCCAGGACAAAGCCCCAAACTATCAAGAAGGTCAAGTATGACAGCCAGGCAACGGGTATTTTCAAAAGGAGCGCTCCTCAGTTTCAGGCTCCATGTTCCTCTCAGCATGGGTCTCCTTTAACAGTTTAGAAGAGGATACATCAGTCGGTGATACAAAGTAAAGAGTGTTCTCAAACTTCCTAATTGCATTCCGCAGACATGCTACCCAATCACTTAGTGCCACTTCACTGGAAGACTTTTAATTACCTACAAGTGATCCAGAACAGGAGTGGATTATATGATTTTGACATCCTTCTTTGGTGCAATAATTAAAATAAAAGCATAGTAAATAAAAGAGCAAGTTAATTAACTTATTGAAAATAAAAATGGGAAACTTTTTTTTTCTGGCAACAAATACCGGTGACTACTAAATATTATATAAAAAGGGAACTTCTTTTAGGTCTTTGTTGTATTTTATCTCTATATTTTTGATACATTTTGCTTCTGTAATTGTCTATCATTTGTTAGGTTATTCATAGTTAGCCATCGGTTTGGAGTTTAGCCGATACCCTTTATTTACTAACTTGAGTTATTAACCGCTTAAGGACCGCCTAACGACGATATACGTTGGCAGAGCGGCACGGCTGGGCAAAAGGACGTACAGGCACGTCTCTGTTAAGAGCCCAGCCTTAGGTCGCCGGCGCGCTCGCGACCCGTTCATGAGCTCCCAGTGACTGCGCCCGCGGGAGCCAATCGCCGCCGGTGCGCCGCGATCGGGTCACAGAGCTGAAGAACGGGAAGAGGCGAGTGTAAACAAACCTCTCCCTGTTCTTCCTAATGAGCCTGTCACTGATCGTCTGTTCCCGGTCATACGAAACGACGATCAGCCAGTAAGAATCACTCACTAGGGCACACTTAAAGTGGTAGTAAAGTCTTTACTACCACTTTTACCTACAGGTAAGCCTATAAAAAGCCCGGCTTTGAAAAATCGGTTTCCCCTCAGCCGTAGGTCCCCCAGACAACAAACGTTGCACACTTGTAGAGGAGAAATGGGGCTACTTGTGTGCCAAGTTCCGGGTTCAGAGGACCTACGACCAGCCAGTACCGCGTCCGGTAAATCACCAGAGAAATTACCGTTTAACATGGGTGTCTATGGAAGTTGTGCCTGATTTTGAAAAAATTGGTGCTCCCTGGCCGTAGGTCCACCGGACAACAAACTTTGAACATTTGTAGAGGAAGGAATGGGGCTACATGTGTGCAAATTTCCAGGGTTAAGGTCCAGTGAGTCTGCCTCACTGTGCCCATAACTAGACTGACGTTGAACATTGGAGTCTATGGAAGGAGTGCCCAGCTTTGAAAAATCAGTGCCCTCCAGCCGTAGATCCCCTAGACAACAAACTTCACACACTTGTAGAGGAGAAATAGGGCTACATGTGTGCCAAGTTCCGGGTCCAGGAGACCTACGACCGGCCAGTACCGGGTCCCCAAAGTCACCAGAGAAATGACCGTTTAAAGCGGTGGTTCCCCCTAAAACTAATTTCTAACAATAGATTCGTAAGACCCGTTACACTGCGGGTAGGCTGGCTTTTTTTTTTTTTTTTTCGTACATACCGAGATCTCCCCGTCTCCTCCCTTGGCGGTGGGCGTGCCTAGTTGATTGACGTTCCTCGGACGGGCGCGTACGTGACGTCACGACTTTCCGAAAGAAGCCGAACGTCGCTGCGCATGCGCCGTATAGAGTCGGCTCTATACGGCGCATGCGCAGCGACGTTCGGCTTCTTTCGGAAAGTCGTGATGTCACGTACGCGCCCGTCCGAAGAACGTCAATCAACTAGGAATGCCCACCGACAAGGGACGAGACGGGGAGATCTCGGTATGTACTTTAAAAAAAAAAAAAAAAAAAAAAGCCAGCCTACCCGCAGTGTAACGGGTCTTACGAATCTATTGTTAGCAATGTGTTTTAGGGGGAACCACCCCTTTAACATGGGAGTCTATGGAAGTTGTGCCCGATTTTGAAAAAAATCGGTGCTCCCTGGCCGTAGGTCTGCCGGACAACAAACTTTGAACATTTGTAGAGGAAGGCATGGGGCTACATGTGTGCCAAGTTTGGGTTCCAGGGTTAGGGTGCAGTGAGTCTGCCTCACTGTGCCCATGACTAGACTGACGTTTAACATGGGAAGTCTATGGAAGGGGTGCCCGACTTTGAAAAATCGGTTCCCCCTCAGCCGTAGGTCCCCCAGACAACAAACGTTGAACAATTGTAGAGGAGAAATGTGGCTACACGTGTACCAAGTTCCGGGTTCAGAGGACCTACGACCGGCCGGTACCAGGTCCACAAATTCTCCAGAGAAATGACCATTTAACATGGGAGTCTATGGAAGGGGTGCCTGATTTTGAAAAAAAAAAGGCTCTCCCTGGCTGTAGGTCCGCCGGACAACAAACTTTGAACATTTGTAGAGGAAGGCATGGGGCTACATGTGTGCCAAGTTTGGGGTCCAGGGTTAGGGTCCAGTGAGTCTGCCTCACTGTGCCCATGACTAGACTGACGTTTAACATGGGAGTCTATGGAATGTGTGCCCAGCTTTGAAAAATCAGTGCCCCCCCAGCCGTAGATCCCCCAGAGAACAAACTTTACACACTTGTAGAGGAGAAATGGGGCTACATGTGTGCCAAGTTCCGGGTCCAGGAGACCTACGACCGGCCAGTACCGGGTCCCCAAAGTCACCAGAGAAATGACCGTTTAACATAGGAGTCTATGGAAGTTGTGCCTGATTTTGAAAAAAACGGTGCTCCCTGGCCGTAGGTCCGCCGGACAACAAACCTTGAACATTTGTAGAGGAAGGAATGGGGCTACATGTGTGCCAAGTTTGGGGTCCAGGGTTAGGGTCCAGTGAGTCTGCCTTACTGTGCCCATGACTAGACTGACGTTTAACATGGGAGTCTATGGAAGGGGTGCCTGGATTTGAAAAATCGATGCTCCCCAGCCGTAGATCCCCCAGACAACAAACGTTGTACACTTGTAGAGGAGAAATGGGGCTACACGTGTGCCAAGTTCCGGGTCCAGAGGACCTACGACCGGCCGGTACCGGGTCCCCAAAATCACCAGAGAAATTACCATTTAACATGGGAGTCTATGGAAGGGGTGCCCGATTTTGAAAAATCTGTGCTCCCCGGCCGTAGGTTCGCCGGACAACAAACTTTGCACACTTGTAGGTGAAGGAAAGGGGCTACATGTGTGCCAAGTTTGGGGTACAGGGGACCTACAGCCGACCAGTAGCAAGTCCCCAAAATCCGGGAGATCAAGAGCAAAAAGGTGTTTTGAGTATAAGCATGGGGGGGGGGGGGGTCATTTTAAGCAAAAAAAATGTGCTAAAAAAATCAGAGTATATACGGAAAGTAAAACTTGGAGAGAAAAAAAGAAAACTGGCAAGTACAAACAGTAAGTGCCATTTGGCGGCGGAGTACAAACTGCCAGGGAAAGAAAAATGATTGAAGATTATATGTGCTGCCAATGAAAAAAAAAAAAAAACTCATGAAAAGAAATTTAGGACAAGTGAAAATGTTCTTTTTTTTCTCTCTCTTTGCTAAACACCTGCGCCTGGCTTGAATTTTCAAAACTCCAGGGGTGAGGTTTGTACAATGTGAATTATCTCCATTTCTAGGCAGTGTGGCCTCACTTACACTGACATTTCAAACTCGCCGATTATTCAAGCTTTGCCCAAATGTAATAAGCTCTGTTTATCTTGCGGTTTATTTAGGCTTTACTTTCAGCGGGGCTTTTTCCTGACTGTAAATCTGAAAGTGGATATTTAGAATCTGAAACACGGAAAGACAAAGAAAGTCTAAGGGGTGGCAACTTTACATTTAGAATCCTTCTGAAAGATCCAGAGGTTTTCAAATGTTTTTGAAAAGAACTTCTGAGAACTTTATCAAGTGGCTGCGGTGGGTGCCATAACTAGGCTGTTCAAGAAGCGTCCTTCATGACTTTGATAAGCACAGTGGCAGCACTTGGGGCACAGTGGCAACATCTGGGTCACAGCGGCAAAACGTGGTGCACAGTGGCAGCACTCGGGGCGCAGTGGCAGCACTTGGGGCGCAGTGGGAGCATTTAATGGGCACAGTGGCTGCCTTTGATGGGCACAGTGGCTGCCTTTGATGGGCACAGTGGCTGAAATTTATGTATTTCTTTCTCCAGACACAGAAAGTCTAAGGGGGGGGGGGGGCGGACGTTACATTAGAATCCTTCAGAAAGATCCAGAGATTTTCAAATGTTTTTGAAAAGAACTTCTGAGAACTTTATCAAGTGGCTGTGGCGGGTGCCATAACTAGGCTGTTCAAGAAGCGTCCTTCATGACTTTGATAGGCACAGTGACAGCACTTGGGTTGCAGTGGCAAAATGTGGGGCGGTGGGGCGCAGTGGCAGCACTTGGGGCGCAGTGGCAGCTCTTGGGGCGCAGTGGCGGCACTTGGGGGCACAGTGGCTGCGTTTGATGGGCACATTGGCTGCCTTTGATAGACACAGTGGCTGGAATAGATTTTTTTTTCCAGACAAAAATTCTAAGGGGTGGCGAAGTTACATTGAACTGCCTCTCAGCCAACATTGAACTGCCTCTCAGCCAATGAGGTGCACCGCGTCTGTGTTACCTGTCACCTGATTGGCTGAAGCAACAGGCGCTGTGATTGGACGCCTACCAGGCGTCCAATCACAGCAGAGGACGAGAGGAGGAGCGGGCGGGAGAAGACATCGGGGTCGTGGAAGATGGAGGACACCGGACCTCGCTCACCAAATGCCGCCGTCACCTGCTGCCCACCCAAGACAAGGTAAGTGCCGGGCAGATGACGGGGGGGCAGTGGCAGCACTTGGGGCACAGTGGCAACATTTGGGGCACAGTGGCAAAACTTGGGGCACAGTGGCAGCAGTTAATGGGCACAGTGGCAACATTTGTGGCACAGAGGCAGCACTCGGGGCACAGTGGCAACATTTGGATCACAGTGGCAAAACGTGGGGCACAGTGGCAGCAGTTGGGGCACAGTGGCAACATTTGGGGCACAGTGGCAGCACTTAAGGCACAGTGGCTGCGTTTTATGGACACAGTGGCTGCGTTTAATGGCCACAGTGGCTGCGTTTAATGGGCACAGTGGCTGCATTTAATGGGCACAGTGGCTGCATTTAATGGGCACAGTGGCTGCGTTTAATGGGCACAGTGGCTGCATTTGATGGGCACAGTGGCTGCATTTGATGGGCACAGTGGCTGCGTATAATGGGCACAGTGGCTGCATTTAATGGGCACAGTGGCTGCGTTTAATGGGCACAGTGGCTGCGTTTAATGGGCACAGTGGCTGTGTTTAATGGGCACAGTGGCTGCGTTTAATGGGCACAGTGGCTGCGTTTAATGGGCACAGTGGCTGGGCTTGATGTTTTTTTTCCAGACAAAGAAAGTCTAAGGGGTGGCGACGTTACATTAGAATCCTTCAGAAAGATCCAGCGATTTTCAAATGTTTTTGCAAAGAACTTCTAAGAACTTTATCAAGTGGCTGCGGGTGCCATAACAAGGCTGTTCAAGAAGCGTCCTTCATGACTTTGATAGGCACAGTGGCAGCACTTGGGGCACAGTGGCAACATTTTGATCACAGTGGCAAAACGTGGGGCACAGTGGCAACATTTGGGGCACAGTGGCAAAACTTGGGGCACAGTGGCAGCAGTTAATGGGCACAGTGGCAACATTTGTGGCACAGAGGCAGCACTCGGGGCACAGTGGCAACATTTGGATCACAGTGGCAAAACGTGGGGCACAGTGGCAACATTTGGGGCACAGTGGCAGCACTTAAGGCACAGTGGCTGCGTTTGATGGGCACAGTGGCTGCGTTTAATGGGCACAGTGGCTGCGTTTAATGGGCACAGTGGCTGCGTTTAATGGGCACAGTGGCTGCGTTTAATGGGCACAGTGGCTGCGTTTAATGGGCACAGTGGCTGCGTTTAATGGGCACAGTGGCTGGGCTTGATGTTTTTTTTCCAGACAAAGAAAGTCTAAGGGGTGGCGACGTTACATTAGAATCCTTCAGAAAGATCCAGCGATTTTCAAATGTTTTTGCAAAGAACTTCTGAGAACTTTATCAAGTGGCTGCGGGTGCCATAACTAGGCTGTTCAAGAAGCGTCCTTCATCAGTTTGATAACCAGAAGCAGCGGCGGTGCGTCCATAAAGGGCGCAGGAGCGCCGCCCCCCTCTCCAGTCACTCTCTAATTGCCATAGATAGATTCATGCATTTTTATAGCACTAATCGCTGTATAAAAGTGAATGGTCCCAAAATAGCGTCAAAAGTGTCCGATGTGTCCACCATAATGTCGCAGTCACGATAAAAATCGCTAATCGCTGCCATTACTAATAAAAAAATAATTATTAATAAAAATGTCATAAAACTATCCCCAATTTTGTAGACGCTATAACATTTGCGCAAACCAATCAATATTGCGATTTCTTTTACCAAAAATTTGTAGAAGAATACGTATCAGCCTAAACTGAGGAAAAAAAATGTTTTTTTATATATTTTTGGGGGATATTTGTTATAGCAAAAAGTGAAAAAATATTACTTTTTTTTCTAATTTGTCGCTCTATTTTTGTTTATAGCGCAAAAAATAAAAACCGCAGAGGTGATCAAATACCACCAAAAGAAAGCTCTATTTGTGGAGAAAAAAGGATGTAAATTTTGTTTGGGAGCAGGAGCGGACTGACAACTCATGGGGCCCCCGAGCAATAGGAGATTATGGGGCCCCCAGGCAATAGATTATGGGCCACACAGTATACACACACACACAGACATACAGTATACATACACAGTATGCACACACAATACACACACACAGTATACACATGCACAGACATACAGTATACATACACAGTATACACACAGACACACAATATACACACACACATACAGTATACACACACACAGCCATACACACAATATACACACACACAGACAGTATACATACACAGACATACACACAATATACACACACAGTATATACACACACACACACACACACACACACATACAGCATACATACACAGTATGCACACACAATATACACACACAGTATACATACACAGTATACACACAGACACACAATATACACACACACAGACAGTATACATACACAGACATACACACAATATACACACAGTATACACACACACAGACATACAGTATACATACACAGTGTACACACACAATATACATACACAGTGTACACACACAGACACACAATAAACACACAGACATACAGTATACATACACAGTATACACACACAATATACACAGACACACAATACACATACAGTATACATACACAGTATACACACACACAGTATACATACACAGTAAACACACACAATATATACACACACACACACATACAGTATACATACACAGACACACACACAGTATACACCTAAATATACACACACAGTACACACACCAAGTATACACATACATATACACACAGTAGACACATACATATTATTTCAAAGACAGATGTAAAAAAAACACAGATTTTTACATACTGTCCCTGGTTTTACTGGCAAGCCTGATGGGGCTCCCTAGTGGCATGGAGCCCTCGGGCAGTGCCCGAATGGTCAGTCCGCCCCTGTTTGGGAGCCACGACGCACGACCGCACAAATGTCAGTTAAAGCGACGCAGTGCCAAATCGCAAAAAGTGGCCCGGTCATTGGGCAGGCATTTGCATAACTCCTCCCCTATTTAATGAATTGTGATGACGACAAATACCTTTGCATTGATGAATTCAATGCTGCACACAACCACAGCTAGAGCTACCTGCTATGTGTATAGTCTTTCTAAATAACTTTCGCTAATAAAATACAGTACGTTGCAATATTAAAAACTACCCAGGGTAAAATAAAAAATAAATATATAAAAAAATAAAAAATTCAATGCAGTAGGTTTTATTAAAAAAATTTTTATATGAACCTATCCAGTAACTCATAAGTTATTATTACTTTTATTATTATTGCTATGGAGGAGTTTATGTAAAACTATTTTCGTGTGTACTAATTAAAAGATAAAAAGATCTGATAGTGGCATGTGAGTGAAAGTACCATTTCAAAGAATGGGCAGTTCTATTAAAATTACAAGGCATTAAGGTTTCTGCAATGCTAATTTTATGTTTGGCGAGCTCAAAAAAGAACTTGATTATACCAGATTACTAGACTGTTTTTATTCCTATAATATTACTTTTAGTAGCAGTATGATGATAAGGTATATGTAATCGTGTTTTGAGTGCAGGGATAAGCATTAGATTAAAGGGGACCTGTGAAGCAAGGTTATAAGAAAATAAAATGTTTATTTTTTATTTTTATTATTATTAACCACTTCAGCCCCGGACCATTTTACTGGTCAATGACCGGGCTACTTTTTGCGAATTCGGCACTGCGTCAATTTAACTGACAATTGCGCGGTCGTGCGACGTGGCTCCCAAAGAAAATTGGCGTCCTTTTTTTCCCCACAAATAGAGCTTTCTTTTGGTGGTATTTGATCACCTCTGCGGTTTTTATTTTTTGCGCTATAAACAAAAATAGAGCGACAATTTTGAAAAGAAATGAATATTTTTTACATTTTGCTGCAATAAATATCCCCCAAAAATATATATAAAAAAAAAAAAATTTCCCTCAGTTTAGGCCGATACGTATTCTTCTACCTATCTTTCTTAAAAAAAAAAAAAAAACGCAATAAGCGTTTATTGATTGGTTTGCGCAAAAATTATAGGGCCAGATTCAGAGACATCCGCAGCGACGTAACGTATCGCATTTACGTTACACCGCCGCAAGTTTTACGGGCAAGTGCTTGATTCACAAAGCACTTGCCTGTAAAGTTGCGGCGGCGTAGCGTAAATCCCTCCGGCGGAAGCCCTGCCTAATTCAAATGGAGCGTGGATCATTCAAATTAGGCGCGTTCCCGCGCCGAACGTACTGCGCATGCTCCGTTTTGAAATTTCCCGCTGTGCTTTGCGCGAAATTACGCCGCACCGAAGTGATTTTTTGAACGTCGAAGTGAGTTACATCCTTTCCTATTCACGGACGACTTACGAAAAAAAAAAAAAAAAAAAAATCGACGCGGGAACAGCGGCCATACTTTAACATGGCAAGTCTAAAGATAGGCCAAGAAATAGCAGCTTTAGCTATACGCCGGGAAAAGTCGACTAGCGACGACGTAAGAGAATGCGATGGCCGCGCGTACCTTCGTGAATCGCCGGAAAAAGCTAATTAGCATACCCGACGCGGAAAACGACGCAAACTCCACCCAGCGGGCGCCGAAGTATTACACCTACGATCCGAAGGCGTACGAAGCCGTACGCCTGTCGCATTGAAGCCAGAAGCCGTCGTATCTTGGTTTGAGGATTCAAACTAAAGATACGACGCGGCAAATTTTAAAAGTACGCCGGCGTTTCAGTAGATACGCCGGCGTACTCTCACTGTGAATCTGGCCCATAGAGTCTACAAAACAGGGGATAGTTTTATGGCATTTTTATTAATATATTTTTTTTTTTTACGAGTAATGGCGGCGATCATCGATTTTTATTGTGACTGCGACATTATGGCGGACACTTGACACATTTTTGGGACCATTGGCATTTTTATAGCGATCAGTGCTATAACAATGCATTGATTACTGTAAAAACGGCACTGGCAGGGAAGGGGTTAACACTAGGGGGCGAGGAAGGGGTTAAGGATGTTTCCTGGGTGTGTTCTAACTGTATGGGGGGGTGGCCTCACTAGGGGAAATTACTGATTGCTGTTCATACATTGTATGAACAGACGGTCAGGCATTTCTCCCCTGACAGGACCGGGAGCTGTGTGTTTACACACACAGCTCCCGGTCCTCGCTCTGTAACGAGCAATCGCGGGTGCCCGGCGGTGATCACGCACGCACGTTGGCACCAGTGGCGCGCGCCCCTAATGGCTGGAATGCGAAATGACGTATAGCTGCGTGATTTTGCGCAGCCGAGCCGACCTGCCGCCGTATAACTGGTCGGCTAGTGGTGAAATTAAAGTGATAAGGCGAAACAAGACCACAATATTAAAAAGCCGACATCCAATGAAATTAGCATGTGTATGAGGGGGACGCCTCCGTTGTTGCTCCCTGCGGGGAACGGGGATGTCGTTATGCTTCCAGCAAGATAATACTCTGTGATGCGCATTCTCAAAGCTTGTTTCTCCGCAGACTAAACTGATTTCCATGCATATATTCAGTTGAGACATTTGCAATTCGCTGATGGGCCTGTTTTGTGAATCAACGTATCCCCGCTCGCAAGACGCATCGGCTTTTCCGTCCTACAAAACCGCTTTTGACAACAGAAGTGCCTTGCTGGTCATGTGACCTATGCCATGACCATAAGGGAGGACAAAATATTTTGGAAAGACGTTGCAATAGTTTTGGGTCCATTATTTTTATTTATTTTTTATAGGATTCTAAGATTTAAAACTGATGTAGCTCTGGCCAGGTCTTTTTAACCACTTAAGACCCGGACCATTATGCAGGTTGCCCCTTTTTTGCGATTCGGCACTGCGTCGCTTTAACTGACAATTGCGTGGTCGTGCGACGTGGCTTCCAAACAAAATTGGCGTCCTTTCCCCCCCCCCACAAATAGAGCTTTCTTTTGGTGGTATTTTATCACCTCTGCGTTTTTTATTTTTTGCGCTATAAATAAAAATAGAGTGACAATTTTGAAAAAAATTCTATATTTTTTACTTTTTGCTATAATAAATATCCCCCAAAAAAGATATTAAAAAAATGTTTTTTTCCCCCTCAGTTTAGGCCGATACGTATTCTTCTCCTTATTTTTGGTAAAAAAAAAATAGTAACTTACATTTTTCGTTCAATAATATTGAAGACTAGTAAATTAAATCGAGATTCCATAAAATAAATAGAGTTAATGTTTTAAGTAAAAATAAATAAAGATATAGAAATAAAAATAAAAGATAATTTAAAAAAATTAAATAGAACACATACATAAACAAAAAGAAATTAACACTGGTTAAAAAATAGTAACCTAAATTAATATTCAATAGTATTGAAAAATAGTAAATGAAATGAATTAGTAAATGAAATCTAGATTTCATAAAATAGCCTTAACAATAGATTAAAAAAAAAAAAAAATAGGTAAAATAATAAAATGCTAGATAAATAAAATAAATACAGATAATACTAGTTAAAAAAGTAACTTAAATTTTTCGTTCAATAGTATTGAAAAAAAGTAAATGAAATCCAGATTCCATAAATTAAATAGTGTTAATGTCTTAAGTAAAAATAAATAAAGATATAGAAATAAAAATAAAAGAGAAGTTAAAAAAATAGAACACAGAAATTAACAAAAAAAAAACAAACAAACACTGGTTTGTTTTTCTTTTTTAGTCGTAAGCTACAGTTTAAAGCAAAATTGTTTTTTTGATGGAACCTCCACTTTAAGTAAAAATAAATAAAGATATAGAAATAAAAATAAAAGAGAAGTAAAAAAAAAAAAAAATAGAACGCATAAATAAACAAAAAGAAATTAACACTGGTTAAAAAATAGTAACCTAAATTAATATTCAATAGTATTGAAAAATAGTAAAAGAAATGAAATAGTAAATGAAATCTAGATTCCATAAATTAAATAGTGTTAATGTCTTAAAGCGGAGCTCCACCCTAAAGTGGAACTCGCGCTTAGATAACTGTCTAAAGACAGGTATTTGCACCCACTTCCGGCCACACGTCTCGGGCAAAAGACAGGTTTTTCCCGACTTCCCGTCTGTCCCCCGTTGTGTGCTGGGAACACTCGGCTCCCAGCACACAAGCCAATCGGCGGGCGCAGCGCGACTCGCGCATGCGCCGTAGGGAACCGGGTAGTGAAGCCGGAGCGCTTCACTTCCTGGTTCCCTCACTGAGGATGGCGGGGGAGCAGCAGGGTGACGAGCGATCGCTCATCCTCTGCTGCGGACGGCGCTGGACTCCAGGACAGGTAAGTGTCCTAATATTAAAAGTCAGCAGCTGCAGTATTTGTAGCTGCTGGCTTTTAATATTTTTTTTTAATGGCACATCCGCTTTAAGTAAAATTAAATAAAGATATAGAAATAAAAATAAAAGAGAAGTTAAAAAAATAGAACACAGAAATTAACAAAAAAAAAAAACGAACACTGGTTAAAACATAGTAAACTACTGTAAATTAATATTGAATAGTATTGAAAAATAGTAAATTAAATCTAGATTCCATAAAATAAATATTGTTAACGTCTTAAGTAAAAATAAATAAAGATATAGAAATAAAAATAAAATAGACGTTAAAAAAATTTATAAAAAAATGAACACTGGTTAAAAAATAGTAACCTAAATTAATATTCAATAGTATGATTAGTGTTAAAGCCTTATACTATGGTTCTCCATTTCTTCATTTCGCAGAACGTATCAGATCATATCATTTATGAGTCTTCATAATGATTCCCAGAAACACTAAACAGCCATCTATCACTGGCTAACCACAATACTTAAGCCGATCTCATATCCTTTAGTGAATCAGCTCATTAGACATTCTGACAGCGGCAGCTCGCCTATGAAACATACCAAGAGGGTCTTGCGGGAAGGAAAATACAAGAAAACTAAATACGGCGTTATTAATAAAAAACATGATGCCGTTTATCTGTAAATATAGAGGGAAAATAAGCCGGGTTGCCCGTTAGTTGTTAGGCGGATAGTTATCCAGTTCTTCTGAAATGTTTTTACGAGCTCCTGTTACAAGTCTCGGATAGCGGCCTGAACATATTTGCGAGTTCGTGGCTCCACGATGTCCAGTGCCGGGCTCATTAAATGCTAATGCATTCAGGATAATTGTAATGTGATTTGCAAAAACAACTTTCTGATTGTTCACAAGTTCTTTTACGGCTTATGTTACAATGAAGAAACTTGATTGCCGAGGGGGGGGAGCTGAATGGCTTGCCAGTTTCTGTTGTTTCTTAATCGTTTTGTTTCCCGCAAGAGCAGGGTGCGAGGAGCCAGAGAGTGGAGGATAGTAGTGGTAGTACAAAAAGCAGGGGCTGCCCATCCATAAGGGGCGCCGCCCCCCCTATCCATGCGCCCGACCCCTAAGCTACATGCAGGGTGTGGGACGCATGGATTTCAATGTTGTTGTTTTTATAAGCACATGATTAGAGCCTGAAGCTCTTATTGGCTTAAAAAAAGGGTGGGTTCGGGGCACAGAGCACTGCGCCCTGAGCCCACCCAGTTGTGTGACAATAGAAAATGAATAGTAGCTAATGTCTTCCTGATTCTCCTCGCGGCCAATCAGGAAGTGTGTCCTAAGACCGATTGGCCAGGGAGTCTTAGACTCCTTGGCCAATCGGGTCTCAGGACACACTTTTGGTTCAGCCGGGAGCAGAAGCAACGGCCCTGGCTCTTCCTTCCCCCGCCTTCTAAGGTAAGGTCTTGCCATCGTCCCTTCCTGGGATTGGCGTTAGTTTTCCGCCACCCAAAATTTTTAGCACTAGCCACCACCGACAAAAAGCAAGTTTAGGTGCCAGACTATTTTGCGCCCTAGGCAAGACCAGCTATTTGCGCCCTCCCCTCCAATTCAGATCTGTGTCTTACTGAAGAGTTAAGCTGCGTTGGCGTAACATAAGAAATTTACGTTACGCCTCCGCAAGTTTTACTGGCAAGTGCTTGATTCACGAAGCACTTGGCGGTAAAGTTGCGGAGGCGTAGCGTAAAAGGGGCCGGCGTAAGCGCGCATAGTTTAAATGATCCCGTAGGGGGCGTGGATCATTTAAATTAGGCGCGTTCCCGCGTCGAACGTACCGCGCATGCGCCGTCCCTAAAATTTCCCGACGTGCATTGCGGCAAATGACGTCGCAAGGACGTCATTTGCTTCGACGTGAATGTAAATGGCGTCCAGCGCCATTCACGAACGATTTACGCAAACGATGCAGAATTTGAAAATCACAAACGACGTCCATACTTACCATTGGCTGCGCCTCCTAATAGCAGGAGCAGCCTTACGGCGAAAACGACGTACGCAAACGACGTAAAAAACGAGCGCCGGCCGCGCGTACGTTTGTGAATCGGCGTTAGTATGCAATTTGCATACTCTACGCTGAAAACTACCGGAGCGCCACCTAGCGGCCACCGTAAGAATGCACCCTAAGATACGACGGCGTAAGAGAATTATGCCAGTCGTCTCTTAGGCTACAGTCGGCGTATCTAGCTTTCTGAATACAGAAAGTAGATACGCCCGCGCTACTTAGCAATTACGCTGCGTATCTAAGGATACACAGGCGTAATTGCTACCTGAATCTACCCCTCTGTTGATAAAAGCTTTTCTTTTTCATTGCAGGTACATAACTTATTCCAAGCAGAAGCAACGTGACCTTGTTGAGTTCTTGATGAAGGAGGAGTGCAGGTTGCCAGACAGAAGGCTACAGAGTGATTACGGAGATGTCACCATTGATGAGAGTCGCCAATGGCAAGACATTGCTCTTGTCAATGGTCTCACTTCCGCAAACATTCTGTAGCCTTCTGTGGATGCCAGACAGTCTATGCCCCTCTTTCATCGAGAACTCAATAGTGGCAAGTTGCTTCTGCTTGGAATCCATTGCTCAACTGCAATTAAAAAGAAGAAAAATTACTATAGAGGAAGAGTTAACTCTACCAAGATGTGAAATTTTATCCGCTTGCCGACTGCCGCACGAACCTATACGCATGGGCATCCGCTCCATAGGGCAAGGGGGGGTCGCTTGCCCCCCGCTGGAATCGCCAGGGAGAACCAGGAGCAGGGCCGAACTGGCCCTGGGGCCGATTTAAGCAGTGACTGTAGTGCTCCCCTCCCCTCTAGTTGTCCCTTATTTAGAGTGCCTGTCCCTCTTCTGGAATCAAATCCATTTGTCCCTCATTCCAAAAGGTTCCTCTTTTAGACCTGAAATAAATATACTGTCAATATAGTGTAGTGTTTCAATCAAGGGAAAGGGGTGCTGTGTAATGTAAAGAAGTCCAGTGATGCAGGGTGCTGTGTAATATAAAGGGGGCCAGTGATGCAGGGTGCTGTGTAATATAAAGGGGGCCAGTAATGCAGGGTGCTGTGTAATATAAAGGGGGCCAGTGATGCAGGGTGCTGTGTAATATAAAGGGGGCCAGTAATGCAGGGTGCTGTGTAATATAAAGGGGGCCAGTGATGCAGGGTGCTGTGTAATATAAAGGGATCCAGAGCTGTGGGGTGCTGTGAATAATAAAGGGATCCAGAGCTGTGGGGTGCTGTGTAATATAAAGGGGTCCAGAGCTGTGAGGTGTTGTGTAATGTAAAGGGGTCCAGAGGTGCAGTTGCGGAGAGGGGGTACACAGTAGTGACAAAGAGATATTGAAAGATGCAGGAGGCATAGTGGGGTGTTTTTACATTTTAACGTGGGGGGGGCGCTTTTAACCCGTGCTAGAGGTTCGAAGAAAGGGTAAAATGCTACTGTGTATCGCCGCTGCCGAAGCGCCCCCTTCTGAAAAAATTTCAGAGGACACCCATGCCTATACGTCGACAGAATGGCAGGAACAGGCAAATGTACGACCCTGCCGCGAGCTCTGTGATTGTGCCCGGGGGACACGCGGATGGAGCTGAAGAAATGGGGAGATGTCAGTGTAAACACAACATCTCCCCGTTCTTCCTAGTGACAGGTCACTGATCGTCGGCTCCCTCTCATCGGGAGCAGCGATCAGTGACGTGTCACTCATAGCCACGCCCCCTAACAGTTAGAATCACTCCCTAGGACACACTCAACCCCTTCCTCGCCCCCTAGTGGGTAACCCCTTCACTGCCAGTCACATTTACACAGTAATCAGTGCATTTTTATAGCACTGATCGCTGTATAAATGTGAATGCTCCCAAAATAGCGCCAAAAGAGTCCGCCATATTGTCGCAATCACAATAAAAATCGCTGATTGCCACCATTGCTAGAAAAAAAAAAAAAGCTATAAAATTATCTCCTATTTTGTAGACGCTATGGCCTAGATTCACGTACCCCGGCGTAAGTGTGGGCGGGCGTATCGTATTTACGCTACGCCACCGAAACTTAGAGAGGCAAGTGCTGTATTCACAAAGTATAGCATAAATGTGCCGGCGTAAGCGCACCTAATTCAAATTGGGAAGAGGTGGGCGTGTTTTATGCAAATAAAGCATGACCCTACACAAATGACGTTTTGAACGTACGGCGCATGCGTCGGATAGAATGCATAAGATACGTCGAACACTGCCTACGACGTGAACGTAACTTACGCACAGCTCTATTCGCGTACGACTTACGCAAACGACGTAAAAAGATACGCTTGTTCCGACGTCCATACTTTGCATGGCTACGCCACCTAGAGACCTGCTTTATCTTTATGCCGGCGTATGTCTTACGTAAACGGCGTAACTAATTGCGACGGGCGTACGTACGTTCGTGAATCGGCGTATCTTGCTCAGACGCGTAAAACAACGAAAGGGCCACCTAGCGGCTTGCGTAAATATGCACCCTAAGATACGTCGGCGTAGGAGACTTACGCTGCTCGTATCTTAGCCAAATTTAAGCGTATCTGGTTTCCACAATACGCTTAAATATACGACGGCGCAGATACGCCATCGTAAGTCTTTGAGAATCTGGGCCTATAACTTTTGCGCAAAGCAATTAATATACGCTTATTGCGATTTTTTTTACCAAAAATATGTAGAAGAATACAAATCGGCCTAAACTGAGGGAAAAAAACGTTTTTTTTTTATATATTTTTGGGGGATATTTATTATAGCAAAAAGTAAAAAATATAGATTTTTTTTTTTTAATTGTCGCTCTATTTTTGTGTTTATAGCGCAAACAATAAAAAAACACAGAGGTGATCAAATAAAACCAAAAGAAAGCTCTATTTGTGGAAAAAAAAAAAAGGACGTCAATTTTGTTTGGGAGCCACGTCGCATGGCCGCGCAATTGTCAGTTAAAGCGACGCAGTGCCGAATCGCAAAAAGTGGCCAGGTCCTTAACCTGCATAGTGAATAAGCCGGAATCTCTAGAAAACAATGAGACAGCCTGGGTGCATTTTCAAACAAAGGAATTTTGCTGCATATGGAAAACCGCAATTTACAAAATTCTCAACAGTGCAAAAGAAACGGAAAGGGGCAAGAGAACAACCGATGCACCTTGATAACCACGGTGTCAAAAAGTGCTCTGGTCTTTGGCCAGCCAAATGGTCCGGGGCTGAAGTGGTTAACATCCTATGAAAGTTATTAAAAAAAGTTATGACCACTTTTACATTACTTTCGGGAAAATACAGCCTACATATAGATATAAACTTCTGAAATTGAACAATTTTTGTGACATTTATCAATTCCTTCCCAGTATAAATATATACATTCCTTGATTACCTGGGTCCGAAGCTGCTGGATCTCTGCCTCCAGTTCTTTGATTTTCTCCTCTCGTTTCTGAAGTTCCGCCTGTGCCTCCTGTCGGGCGCTGAACTCTTCATCAAACTGCAAAGATCAGAGCAGAAAGTCATCATCTCCTTCTGAAGATCAGGGCAAGCATTACATGCACCATTTCTGAGAGTAAAAGAGGCTTAAAGGACAGCAAGGCTGGCGAGAGCTCAGGACTTGGAAAGATAAATCATATTTTGAAGGGTCAGAATATAGAGATTAAAAACTGTTCATATATATGTAGCGCTCACCCCCGAAGGAGCCGCTGATTAGTTTGGGATCGGCTTACTAAGTTACCTTCTTGACTTGGTCTAGGGGTGATTTCTGTGAGTGTGAATAAAGAGCAAGGCCTAGATTCACGTACGGCCGATCTACGTTGCGCGGGTGTAGCGTACCGTATTTACGCTACGGCGCCGCAACTTAGAGAGGCAAGTGCTGTATTCACAAAGCACTTGCCTCCTAAGTTACGGCGGCGTAGCGTAAATGGGCCGGCGTAAGCGTGCGTAATTCAAAGTAGGCTGTAGGGGGCGTGTTGTATTTAAATGAGGCTTGACCCCATGTAGATG
The DNA here is from genome assembly GCF_905171775.1 of Rana temporaria. Classification (NCBI taxonomy): domain Eukaryota; kingdom Metazoa; phylum Chordata; class Amphibia; order Anura; family Ranidae; genus Rana; species Rana temporaria. Next base: position 174,081,818 of record NC_053497.1, on the reverse strand, counting down.
CATGGCCGAACGAACGGCGCATGCGCGCACATGCTCAGTATCACATCGTATTTACGCCCAAAGATATGTCGGCTCAATGCCTGTGACGTGCGCAAGTCGTACGCACAGCCCTATTCGCGTACGACTTACGCAAACAACGTAAAAATATACGCTTATTCCGACGTCCATACTTTGCATGGGATGCGCCACCTAGAGACCAGCTTTATCTTTTTATCTTCTAACGTAAACGGCGTAACTAATTGCGACGGACGCACGTACGTTCGTGAATCGGGGTATCTAGTCATTTGCATATTCTACGCCGAACTCAACGGAAGCGCCACCTAGCGGGCAGCATAAATATGCACCCTAAGATACGACGGAGTAGGAGACTTACGCCGCTCGTATCTTAGCCTAATTTAAGCGTATCTGGTTTCCAGAATACACTTAAATTTACAACGGCGCAGATTCGGACTTACGGCGGCGTATCTACTAATACGCCAACGTAAGTCTCTGAGAATCTGGCCCCAAGTGTCCAGACATCAATTCAGTTTTTCAATGCTTTATTCTAAGGCCCAACATCAACATGGCACACGACAGAGAAAGGTTAATGAGCGTAGAGAAAACTTTAGTATCAGGCCTTGGATATAAAGAGAGAGCAAGCCTGCTCTCAGCAATGATATAGCTCAATTCGTCGCCACCCCAAACAGGGTGGGCAAAGTGCCCCCGGACAGGCGGTTATCTCAGGCCTGGCAGCCGGAGCGTCACTTGCGGATCACTGGGAGGAAACAGACCTCTGCCACAGGCCTGACTCACGCCACAGGCCGGACAACTTAAAATTTGTGAGATGAATTTGAGCAAATCCTCCCAGTTAGTTCAATCAGTGTCACCCCCTGACAGCTTGCGCATACCTGTCATATGGTGTGGTGACCGGATCCCCGATGGTTCTAGGCCTCCTGGACAACCTCTAGTTCTAGGTTCCCCCGAGCCGATCCCCCATCGCACAGCCTCCAGCTTAGGATCCTCTCAACAGAAGGTTGGGACCCAGCAAGTCGCTTTGAAGAGTGCAAAATTGGCTGCCATGCAGAGCTGAACCAAATCAGCTTCTAACTTCAGCTTGTTCAATTAAAGTGGAGGTTCACCCGGAAATGACAATTTTTAAGATTAGATTGATGCTCATTTTGTCAAGGGGAATCGGGTGTTTTTTTTTAAATCAAAGCCGTACTTACCGTTTTAGAGATAGATCTTCTCCGCCGCTTCCGGGTATGGTCTTCGGGTCTGGGCGTTCCTTCTTGATTGACAGTCTTCCGACGGTCGCATCTATCGCGTCACGATTTTCCGAAAGTAGCCGAACGTCGGTGCGCAGACGCCGTATAGAGCCGCACCGACGTTTGGCTTCTTTCGGTTACTAGATGCGACCGTTGGAAGCCTGTCGGAAAACTGTCAATCAAGAAGGAACGACCAGTCCCGAAGACCATACCCGGAAGCGGCGGAGAAGATTGCTCTCTAAAATGGTAAGTACTGCTTCGTTTTTAAAAAAACTACCCGATTCCCCTTGACAAAATGAGCATGAATCTAATCTTAAAATTTTTAGGGTGAACTCCCACTTTAAACTTTGACAATCAAACATGGAAGCTTGGTTACAATGCAGAGCTGCACCTGATTTTGCACTCTCCAGTTTTAGTAAATCAACCCCACTTTATATTAATAAAACGACTTTATACTACATTAAGGAAAATACTAATTCTCTTCCATCAGTGTGTTTGAAGTCGCCTGCGCCCGTCACCAAAGTGCTCACACACTAGATCTAAGATCTGCATTTGACCCTTCAGACCCCCGGAATCCTTTTATATGTGAAATCCGGCTGGACTGCACATGAAATTTGAGTTGCAGTTACTGAAAAACGTATTTGGCTGTTTTGATGCCAGAAGATTTTCATTTCCTAATCTGAACAGGGAAGAGGAAAGGAGAGAGAGAAAAAAAAGAAAAAAGAAAAAAGATTTAAGTTCTAAAAGTAATTTGGGATTTTCTATAATAAACTCGGTAGGAAGCCTCCAGAATTGGAGAAATGTTATGTCAGCCATTGTTTGGTGCGGCGGCTCGCGCCCCCCTCCCCCTCCTCACCGATACCCCCTCACTTCTCCTCGCTGCTTGGGCTGAACATCTAAAGTGCCTTTGAAATATTTCAAAGCTGTCGCTTAAAAATAGACTTCGCCAAAATGTCACTCGGAAAATGGGGGTTGGGCGTTTCGGCAAGGGCTACTGCGGCCTCATTAGGTATGGTTCAGTTTTCAGAAGAGGATCTCACTGGCTGTCGGTTAACTACAGGTGCCGGAACACCTTCATAAGCCTTCGGAGTTAGAAGTGTTTAGGAGGACTTTCAAAGGAAAACAATATATTATATATATCTACACAATATATGCATACAGTATACATGTCGTATGTATATAATCCAAAATCAAGAAGGGACTGGGATTGAAATGCAATAAAAGGAAAATTTTAATCAAAAATGATCTTCAAGTAACACAATGAACTAGGAATGACAGTTTTGGGAGGCCTGCCCTTCTTTAAGTTCACAATTGTCATTGTACAGGGTGGGCCATTTATATGGATACACCTGGGTGGGCCATTTATATGGATACACCTGGGTGGGCAATTTATATGGATACACCCAGGGCTTTTTTTCAGCAGGAACGCGGGGGAACGCAGTTCCAGCATCTCCAGATTTGAATGTATGTAATGGTGCTTGGAGGTGGGTAGAGGGTGGAACCAAGAAACGGTACTCGGAGGTGGGTAATGAGTGAAACCAAGGAATGGCGCTCAGAGGTGGGTAGGGGGGTGGGTAGGGGGTGAAACAAATGAATCGTGCTTGGAGGTGGGTAGGGGGTGGAACCAAGAAATGGTGTTCAGAGGTGGGTAGGGGGTAAAACCAATGAATGGTGCTCAGAGGTGGGTAGGGGGTGAAACCAATGAATGGTACTCAGGGGTGGGTAGGGGGTGGAGCCAAGGAATAGTGCTGGGAGGTGGGTAGGGGGTGGAACCAAGGAACTGTACTCAGAGATGGGTAGGGAGTGGAACCAAGGAATGGTGCTTGGGGGTGGGTAGGGGGTGGACACAAGAGGTGACAGAAGGAGGGAGTTCCTGCACCTATTCTCTGAGAAAAAAAGCCCTGGATACACCTTAATAAAAATGGGAATGGTTGCCGCCATGGTCACCACCCATCTTGAAAAGTTCCCCCCCCTTACATATACTAATGTGCCACAAACAGGAAGTTAATATCACCAACCATTCCCATTTTATTAAGGTGTATCCATATAAATGGCCCACCCTGTATTTTCAGTATACCATAGAAATGACAGTTATGAACTTGAGAAAGAGTGGGGACTCCCGAAACTGGCATTCCTATGTTTTCAGTTCTTCTTATTACATGAAGATAACATAGGAATGACAGTTTCAGGAGTTCCCACCCTTCCTCAAGTTCACAACTGTTATTCCTAGGTTTTCAGTTCATTGTGTTTCATGAAGATAACAAAGGAATGACAGTTTCGGGAGTCCCCACCCCCTTCCTCAAGTTCCTGTCTTTCCTATGTTTTGCAGTTCATTGTGTTTAATGAAGATAACCCAGGACTGACAGTTTTTGGAGTGCCCGCCCTTCCTCAAATTCACAACTGTCTTTCCTATGTTGTCAGTTCATGGTGTTACATGAAGATAACATAGAAATTACAGTTTTGGGAGTCCCCACCCCCTTCCTTAAAGCGGGGGTTCACCCATCAATTTAACAGTTTGAAAAAGCAGTTACATTCCTGGCATGCCGGGAATGCTAACAGTCACATTGGTTGTGCTCTCAACCAAACTGTCAAACCATCCAATGGCTGGTGTCATAACTGATCACATGTGCAGCATCATGGCAGTTGAAGATTAAACAGAGGCCAAGACGCGCCTTAGCAGCCGTCAATCAACTCCTTTTCGCTTAGAAACGCCCATTCCCCGTAGGATTCCCCACTTGGAGCCGGAAAACAAGGGCTCATATAACGATAAGTACAAGTAAAAAAAAAAAAAAACAGCATACTGCAGATGTTAGCAGTATGCTACAGCTAATGTCAAAAAGTGGATTTTTGGGTGAACCTCCGCTTTAAGTTCCTGTCAGGAAAGGGTTCACCCGTTGGTGGCGCTGTTGGTCCCGTGGGTCGCAGTACCGGTGTCTACCAGCGGGTGTCGTCTTGCAGCCAGTTGTGTTACATGAAGATAACCTAGGAACAGGGCCGATCCGCCCTATAGGCTCACTATGCAAGCCGCTTAGGTCCCCGCAAAGCTGCGGAGGGCCCCCCAAATTGCTAGAGGCCCCGCCTGGTGAAAAGTCATTTTCGGCCCCTCACCCCGCTTCTGAACTCCCTGGCTGCATGGAAGAAAAGGTAAGAAGTCAGCACCCCCCGCTTCTCACTTTAAAGCGGGGGTTCACCCTTAGAGGGCACTTTTTCCCCTTAGATTCCTGCTCGTTTTCTCTAGGGGAATCGGCTATTTGTTTTAAAATATGTGCAGTACTTACCCATTTAGGAGATGCATCCTCTCCGTCGCTTCCGGGTATGAGCTGCGGGAATGGGCGTTCCTTCTTGATTGACAGTCTTCCGAGAGGCTTCCGACGGTCGCATCCATCGCGTCACGATTTTCCAAAAGAAGCCGAACGTCGGTGCGCAGGCGCAGTATAGAGCCGCACCGACGTTCGGCTTCTTTCGGCTACTAGTGACGCGATGGATGCGACCGTCGGAAGCCTCTCGGAAGACTGTCAATCAAGAAGGAACGCTCGCTCCCGAAGACCCATACCCGGAAGCGACGGAAGAAGATGCAGCTCGAAAACGGGTAAGTACTGCTCATATTTTAATACAAATAGCCGATTCCCCTAGACCGAACAAGCAGGAAGCTAAGGGGAGAAAAAAAAAATTAATAAATGGGTGAACTCCCGCTTTAATGTAAGATGTAATTTCTTGACAGCAAAACACCCCTTCCCCCCGCTTCTCAACTTTAATGTGACACGTAATTTTGCTTAGGGCCCCAGGGAGGTCAGGACCGGCACTGCCTAGGAATGACAGTTTTGGGAGTGCCCGCCCTTCCTCAAGTTCACAGCTGGTATTCCTATGTTTTTAGTTCATTGTGTTACATGAAGATAACATCCCCTTCCTTAAGTTCCTAACTGTCTTTCCTAGGTTGTCAGTTCATTGTGTTACATGAAGATTAAATAGGAATGACAGTTTTGGGAGTGGCCGCCCTTCCTCAAGTTCACAACTGCCATTCCTATGTTTTCAGTTCTTCTTATTACATGAAGATACAGTAACTTAGGAACGACAGTTTCAGGAGTTCCCGCCCTTCCTCAAGTTCACAACTGTCTTTTCTATGTTGTCAGTTCATTGTGCTACATGAAGATAACCTAGGAATGACAGTTTTGTGACTGCCCACCCTTCCTCAAGTTCACAACTGTCTTTCCTTTATTGTCAGTTCATTGTGTTACATGAAGATAACCTAGGAAAAACAGTTTCGGGAGTCCCCGCCCTGATAGTTGTAAACTTGAGGAAGAATGGGGACTCCTACATTTTCAGTTCTTCTTATTACATGAAGATAAAGAAACAACAGTTTCAGGAGCTCCCACCCTTCCTCAAGTTCACAACTGGTATTCCTATGTTGTCAGTTCATTGTGTTACATGAAGATACCATAAATATGACAGTTATGAACTTGCGAAAGAGTGGGGACTCCCGAAACTGGCATTCCTAGGTTTTCAGTTCTTCTTATTACATGAAGATAACATAGGAACGACAGTTTCATGAGTTCCTACCCTTCCTCCAGTTCACAACTGTTATTCTTAGGTTTTCAGTTCATTGTGTTACATGAAGATAACCTAGGAATGACAGTTTGGGGAGTCCCCACCCTTCCTCAAGTTCACAACTGTCTTTCCTATGTTGTCAGTTCATTGTGTTACACGAAGATACCATAGAAATGACAGTTGTGAACTTGAGGAAGAGTGGGGACTCCCGAAACTGTCATTCCTATGTTTTCAGTTCATTGAATTTTTCTTTTTTGCACTTCAATCCCAGTACCTTCTTCATTTTGGATTATATACATACAGTATATATACACCATATACTATATACACACACACACACATGTGTGTGTGTGTGTGTATATATATATATATATATATATATTAATATATATTATATACACACACACACACATACATATACATATATATATATATATATATATATATATATATATATATATATATATATATATATATGTAGCGGGGTCTCACTAACCTGGACTACGATAGCCTGAATCCCCACTGGAGTTCTAGTTATATTTGTATATATATGTTCATGTCTTTTTTTTGAAGCCATGCATTGTGGGATCGGAAGTACCGGGAGATATGGACTCCATTGACACTTAGTAGAAAGAGACTACATTTCCCACAATGCTCTGCCTTCTTTGAGCACATGACACCTCCGCACAGACTTATGGGGGAGGTTACTTAAAGGGAAGGAGGAGCTGACTTCGCTCTCTCGGGACCTGCACCTTCTCCTCTGCGGAGCTGTGGAGAAACAGCACAGCCGTGCTGCTAGGCCTGAAGCCTGAGCCTGGATCCACCGGAAGATTAACCATCCGGAGGGAAGCAAGACTAAAAGTGCCCAGCTTGTGTTCCAGGAGACCGGAGAAGCTCACCAGCTGACGATCGAAACAGTGGGGAGTCTGATGCCGGTGACCGTGTGTTGCGGAGCAGTGACCGATCGGCGCACCTTGTGAAGCACTCTGGCGGATCGGGCCTGTCCGGGTGAGAGGGCACATGCTCAAACCTCACTTCAGCTGATAAATTTGTGTTACCTCATAAATCGGAGCCACGTGTTTGTCAGAAAGGCCTAATAAGTTGGGAGTTATACCCACAGAGTTTGACTGACGCTGATTAGAGATCAGTTCACCAGCATTGCCACACCCTGTTTGACTGAGTTCATTCCCTCTTTAACCCTTTTGGATTACAGTTTAAAAGTGCAAAAACGGCTGCAACGTAGACTTTGTTCTTAGGGGGACATTTGAGAGCTGTTTGAGCCAGGCCTGGCAAAGAGTTCTACATTAGCTGTTCTGCAGGACTGCCCACTAGGGGAGCTCGCGAGCATAGACTACTAAAAGTTTATTATGGAGTTTATTCTGTTTAAATATTTATTTTGCTGTTCGCTGACTCTCGCAAGGGCCCTTGCAGAGTCATTGTGTGATAATACCTGTGATTAATCAATATGCTATTCAAACATTTTTCTTCTTTACCACAAGCAAAGTAAAGTTATTCTTTGGTTTGAATATACTAATTGTGTGCCGTGTGTTTACTCCTGGGAGCCAACAGGAAAAAGGAAACAATATTATTGTATTACCATTGCATGTGTATGTGTGCTATTGTGGCCTCAACCAAATAGGGGCCACAATACTCTTGCATTCATCTGGTGTGCCAAGGGCGGGTTCGAGCCAGTTAAAGGGGGTGAAACAGTTAATGAGAGTAGATCCCAAAATCTAACCAGCGGCTCCTGAGGGGGTAGCGCTACATATATATAGAACAAACCCTGATATCCTATACTTATACTATATCCCATCTTAAACCATCAAAGGTTGACCCCCTGTAAGGAACTACCATGAATGCCCTCACGGTGGGGACAATAACATTTCCCATCAAGCACAGAACCTCCCATTGTCATCACCCAGAACCTGAAACACCATGAGTAAAAGAATGGTGGTTCTCGTAAAAATAAATACATTTTATTTTTTTTTTTAAATGGGATGGCATTACAATGGTGTAGACCAGTGGTGGCAAACCTTGGCACTCCAGATGTTTTGGAACTACACTTTACATGATGCTCATTAACTCTGCAGTGTAGTGGAGCATCATGGGAGATGTAGGTCCAAAATATCTGGGGTGCCAAGGTTTGCTGTCACTGGTGTAGACAATCATGGCTTATCTATATATAATTCATAGAAACGTCTCCTGATAGTTATGCTTGGAGGAGGATATTTGAGTTAAATAAATAGGATTCATTCCTTCAAGATTCCGACCCGATACATCAATATTGACCTTCGTGTTACTGACAAGGATCACATTAAAAGGCTGCGAGACATTGACCAGAGCATCAAATCAATAGCCGTCTACAACCGGGAAGAAAAAAAAAGTCTTAAAGTGTCCCGATCATAGGAAACCAATGTTCTGTGCATCAGTGGACCAAGATTTATCACCTCACCTTCTTGGAGAACTCGGTGGCTTTCTGCTCACTCTCTTCCACCTTGGCCTTGTCAACCAATGAGTCTATTGAGAAAGAGAGAGACATTGCTATGATTAACGCCATTTATTAATGTGCTTAGAATTGTGTGAATTGAGTGTCATTATTGTTTTATAACCTGCACTGGAAAACAGATGAAGCGAATTGGATGTTGCAAAGATTATTTTCCTATATGCAGATTTAGGTCTTAAAGGGGTTGTAAAGGAAAAAACATTTTTCCCAAAATAGCTTCCCCATCCTTGCAGTCCTCCTTCACTTACCTCATCCTTCCATTTTGCTTTTAAAATGTCCTTATTTCTTCTGAGAAATCCTCACTTCCTGTTCTTCTGTCTGTAACTCAACACCGTAATGTAAGGCTTTCTTCCTGGTGTGGAGAAAGCCTCTTGAGGGGGCGAGCAGGAGTGTCAGGACGCCCACTAACACACAGCTCCTATCTCTATCTGCAAAGTAGAGAGTGTCCTGACACTCCTGCTCGCCACCTCCCCCCTCAAGAGGCTTTCTCCACACCAGGGAGAAAGCCTCGCATTACGGTGTTGAGTTACAGACAGAAAAACAGGAAGTGAGGATTTCTCAGAAGAAATAAGGACATTTAAAATCAAAATGGAAGGATGAGGTAAGTGAAGGAGGACTGCACTAAGGTAAAGGAAGCTATTTAGGGAAAACATTTTTTAAGATATACATGTGTAAAAGGAAGGAAAAAAAAAAACGTAAATTTATCTGGTTACCTAACAAAATATATTAGTCAATGTTATAGAATATGCAAACCTAACATTTCATATTCCGGATATGTGCTTACTATAGCCACATCCCTTGTAGTTGTAGTGGACAAAATATACACCCTACTAGAAATGGGACTATAGGTTCAAAAAAGTGTACAACTGTCTGAAATATTAAACTTCAATATTTATTTAAATCGGTCGTAAAGGTAAATCTTTTCCTAAATAGCTTCCTTTCCCTTAGTGCAGTCCTCCTTCACTTACCTCATCCTTTGATTTTGCTTTTAAATGCCCTTATTTCTTCTGAGAAATCCTCACTTCTTGTCCTTCTGTCTGTAACTACACACAGTAATGCAAGGCTTTCTCCCTGGTGTGGAGTGGAGTGCTCGCCCCCTCCCTTGGACTACAGGAGAGTCAAGACGCCCACTAACACACAGCTCCTTTCTCTATCTGCAACGTAGAGAGTGTCCTGACTCTCCTGAGGCACTCACAGGTCTTGCAAGGTGGTCTTGAGAAAGATGGACTAAACTTTGAAACGTTGAGTGCCTTTAAACCAGTTTAGTATATATATATATATATATATACCCAAATACCAATCCCATTAATACCGATGATGGGGTACTGATGACAGGGCATTTTCTACTCCCCTGGTCAAAGTGGAAGGATCACTTTTTTTTTATTGTTTATATGCAGGCTCCATCAATGGCTGTGTATTTGGGGCAGCCATATTTTCTCTGCTCTATTGTGCTGATCATTGTGCCTTCTAGATCTTCTGACCCTGTGGGGGAGATTTACTAAAAAACTGGATGTCAGGTCACCTGTGGCCAGGTGACAAGTGCACCCTGTTGGGGTCAGGGATGCACCACAGGGTAGTGAAACCTATGACAGACTGCTGCGATTAGAGAGGAAGCGTGAACCCAAGATCGCCCAGGGCGTGGAGTCTAAGTCCCAGCTTTGTGTTCACCAGAGCCTCTAGTGGTGAGGATGGCCTTCGCCGCAGCTGGATCCAGGTCTAGACCCCTGGAATCCCCTAGGTCACGCCCCGTAGGGAGAGAGGGGAAGCAGCAAGCAGGACAAGCGGTAGTGATGGGTAAGCCGAGGTTAGGGCAACAGGCAGACAAGGGTAACCGAGGAGCAGGCAAAAGGTCAGGATCACAGGCAAACAGGAGAAGTCAGGGACGAGCCAAAAACGGTACACAGGAAGATAATCGTAGTACACTGCAGACAGGAACTAAAGCTAACAACAAGGTTGAACAGCAAAGCAGACTAGCAGTGCAGTGGTTGATATAGGCTTCCTGGGATGGCCTAGGGTGGAGCAATACAGGGAGGAAGGTGATAAAAGACAGTCAGAAGGAGGGACAGGTCTCTAATGAACACATGGAGATCAGGTAAGCTGCCAGACTTTATTGCATATCCATGACACTGGAGCACTCAAAATCGGGTGGAGCTGTGCATGGGAGCCAATCAGCTTCTAGCTTCAGCCTGTTCAATTAAGCTTTGACAATAAAACCTGAAAGCTGATTGGTTTCTATGCAAAGCTGCACCAGATTTTGCACTCTCCAGTTTTAGTAAATCTTCCCCCCGTGACACAGTCCATTCAGGGTCGGTCCAGTTGCCATTGTCATGAGATAAATAATGTTATTTTCTTTACCTTTCAGTGGTGGTAACGTTAGGGCAGACTGGTATATTTGGATTTATATTTATTTATTTAAAATCCACGATAAGAAAAAAAAAGTAGTATTACATTTTTTTTTAAAAGAATGTTAGTTAAATATTCATATTTTAAATACTAAAAATTTGGTAACGCTGACAAGTCCCCTACCAATTCGTGCAAATTGCATATTTAAATGTCAGGTGCGCGTTACCTCCATTTTGAGTGCAAGAATTAATTTATCTGAAACTTGGCAGCCAAAAATTTCCCAGTATCTGGCTCCCAGTCTTCGCTCATCCTGCCAGCTAGATGCATGTTGGGACTTGACGTTTTAAGTGCAAATCTCGGGAGGTCCAAACACATGATTTGCAAGTAGGAGTGGGACATTGGACTGCATAGAATCAGGTGATTCAAAAAATAGACGTTTTATTTAACACAACTGAACCGCAAAATTAAAATGCATGGGATCTTCAATATTATTTGAGTTAAGGCTTTTTTTTTTTTGGTCACTCACCTATTAAAGGAGAAAAATCCACATCCAGCCTCCCTTTGTACTTGAAGTCGGGATCCATTCCTCCACATTGCAATACAACCTGGCCGACGCACTCATCGAGCACCTTGTAGTACTGAGGTCTAATGGTAAACCAAAGAAGAAGAAATTAACGTTAAGCAAAAATACTATAAGGCAGTAGACATGTGCACAACAAAAATTTTTTGGTTCCGTTTCGTCTCGTTCCGTAGATTCGTAAAGATTCGTAATTTCATAAGACGCAAGTTTTCCTATTCGGACCTGTTCGTAATTTAGTAAGAAGCAAGTTAGTAAGAAGCAAGTTTTCCTATTCGGACCCGTTCGTAATTTCGTAAGAAGCAAGTTTTCCTATTCGGACCCGTTCATATTTCGTAAGACGCAAGTTTTCCTATTCGGACCCGTTCATATTTCGTAAGACGCAAGTTTTCCTTTTCGGACCCGTTCGTATTTCGTAAGACGCAAGTTTTCCTATTCGGACCCGTTCGTATTTTCTTAACAGTTTTATTTTTGTTTATACCGAATGATTCGTAATTCTGTCTAATTTATTTTCGTTGATTCGAAATTCGTAATTTTGTTACATAATCATTTTCGTTTAATGGATTCGTAATTTTGTACTTTCGTAAATACATCGCAACACGCGGCTAATCCATATTAAGAGAGACTTTCTCTTAACCCCCTGTACACACGGTCGGACTTTTTGCCAACTAACGTCAAAATTAGCTTTTTCCAAAAAATCCGACCGTGTGTACGCTCCATCGGACAAACTTTTTTGGTTTCAAAAGTCCGGCCAACTCCCTTCAGACAAAAATCCACGGAAACGTTTGTTTGAAGTCCGATCGTGTGTACGAGGCTTTACACTGTCCAATGTCACTCGGCACAAAATAGATAAGCTGATTGGCGAAGATATTAAAGCGGGAGTTCACCCTAAAAAAAAATTTTAACATTAGATTGAGGCTCATTTTGTGAACGGGAATCGGTAGTTTTTTTTAAAAACGAAGCAGTACTTACCGTTTTAGAGAGCGATCTTCTCCGCCGCTTCCGGGTATGGGCTGCGGGACTGGGCGTTCCTATTTGATTGACAGGCTTCCGACGGTCGCATCTATCGCGTCACGAGTAGCCGAAAGAAGCCGAACGTCGGCGCGGCTCTATACAGGGCCTGCGCACCGACGTTCGGCTACTTTTGGAAAATCGTGACGCGATAGATGCGACTGTCGGATGACTGACAATCAAATAGGAATGCCCAGTCCCGCAGCCCATACCCGGAAGCGGCGGAGAAGATCGCTCTCTAAAACGGTAAGTACTGCTTAGATTTAAAAAAAACTAGCCGATTCCCCTTGACAAAATGAGCATCAATCTAAGGTTAAAAATGTACTTTTCGGGTGAACTTTAAGTAATCACTCACTAACTACACTGCCCTGTGCCCATTCCAAAGAACGATACAAGTACCCAAATTTACGAACAGACAAAGAAACGGATTTACAAAACACACAAATGAAAATACGAACAGACGAATGAAAATACGAACAGACAAAGGATTTAAAATACGGAATGCAAATCGTTGGTTATAGATGTAATTTTCGTTCTTTTGCTTTTTCGGTGTTTCGCATTTTAGCAAGATGGTCCAATCATACGTTCGTATTTCCGCTTGTTCGTTATTTTGCTTATTCTCAATTCCGTAATTTTCGTATTTTGGGTCTTTCAGCTTTTCGGATGTTCGAATTGATACGAATGTACGAAAACAAACAAATTCGTACGAAAATACATTAGTTACCAACGGGAACGCACATGTCAATAAGGCAGTGGTTCTCAACCCGGGGGTCGGGACCCCCTCGGGGGTCAAATGATGATTTGCCAGGGGTCACCAAATCCTGGGCTGTTCCTGAAGCCCGAACTGTTCTCCCAGGAGGGGAAATGAAAAAGAAACGAAGAAAAAGGGAGAGAAAGGGGAAAAAAAAGAGAGAGCTAGAAAGACAGTTAGTGGGAGGGATGGGGGAAAAAACAAGGAATTAGGATAGAGAGAGATAAAAGGGAAAGAACAGTTGAACAAAGAGTGGTACATCCTAAAATGTACCATAAGGGGTTTTAATACTGTAGGCGTGGAAAGCACTCAGGGAACGCTAAATGTCCGCGGGTTAGGGACGCACATTACTTGTCTTGCCTTGGGTGCTTTCAACCCACGCTATGAAAATAATTTCACTGTTAGGGGTCCCCACAACTTGGGAAATGTTATCAAGGGGTCACGGCACTAGAAGGTTGAGAACCACTGCTATAAGGTGTAATGTCCTATTGTGTATTAAGGTTCATTTAAACAAAGTATAAAAGGCTGCCTTTTTCAAATCTTTTTACCCCAGAGGAACCCTTGAAATAATTTTCAGATCTCAGGCAACACCTGCTAAAATAAATTTGTCACAGGCAATGCAAAAAATGTTCCCCTTTACAGTGGTGGTCAGAATTCTACCCTTGCTGACCACTTAAAAGATTTGCTAAATGGTGTTGGACCTCCAGGCCTCATCAGGTCACATTTTTGTTAAACAAAGCAGTGCACCACCACACAACGAATTTGCATTGTAGTGTGCTGTGGTGTTGGGTTGCAAATAGTTCAGTTCACCAGTTCATTAGTGTCAATGCAGCTGAGAGCGCACGCCCTGCACGCTCCAAACACAATTGCTACCTGTGGCTTTCCGAACCTGTGAATGCTATAACAGTCAATCACGGCGGTCACATGATCATAAACTCCAGTCCCGCCTTCCAGTACCCTAAACCAGTGGCGGTTTGTCCATAGAGGGCGCTGGAGCGCCGCCCCCTCTGGCTCTCGCCCGCCACCAAGTCTAATAACATACATTCATGCATTGCATGAATGTATGTTATTGTTGCCAGCTGCCGCTGGTCTATTCAGAGATGGCCGGAACTTGAGCGCCGGCCACCTGAATAACGGCAGCTGGTTGGCTGTGCGGAAGTGCCTATCAGAGCCAACGGCTCTGATAGGCTTTCCAAGTACAGCCCTCGGCTCCCGGATGTCTTATCCTCGGGACGCACGGGAGGTGCGTTCCTTGGATAAGACTGACGGCCGTCTCAGCCAATCAGGTTCCCCAATTCTGGTTATCGGTAACCTGACTGGCTGAAGCGTCACCAAGGTGGGAGAAGACATCGAGGGATGTGGAAGGAGTAAGGTAAGTGCATTTTACAGGGCACAGCCGCGACAATGGGCACAGAGGCGACAAAGGGCACAGTGGTGACAATGGGCACAGTGGCAACAATTAAAGGACACAGTGACATGCACAGTGGCAACAATGGGCACAGTGGCGACAATTAAAGGGCACAGTGGTGACAATTGAGGAGCACAGTGGCTGCATTTGATGGCATGGCACAGTGGTGACAATTGATGGTACAGTGGCTGTGTTTGATGGCATGGCACAGTGGTGACAATTGATGGCACAGTGGCTGTGTTTGATGGCATGGCACAGTAGCTGTGTTTGATGGCATGGCACAGTGACTGCGTTTGATGGCATGGAACAGTGGTGACAATTGATGGCACAGTGACTGCGTTTGATGGCACGACACAGTGACTGCGTTTGATGGCATGGCACAGTGGTGATAATTGATTGCAAAGTGGCTGCGTTTGATGGCATGGCACAGTGGTGACAATTTATGGCACAGTGGCTGTGTTTGATGGCATGGCACAGTGGTGACAATTGATGGCACAGTGGCTGTGTTTGATGGCATGGCACAGTGACTGCGTTTGATGGCATGGCACAGTGACTGCGTTTGATGGCATGGCACAGTGACTGCGTTTGATGGCATGGCACAGTGGTGACAATTGATGGCACAGTGGCTGCATTTGACTGGCACAGTGAGGCTGCAATTTTTATTTTTCCCGCTTGCGCCCCCCAAAAAATTTGAGCACCAGCCGCCACTGCCCTAAACCCCTTAAAGGGCTGGGAGGCTCCGGCTCCAGGGGGTTAAACCCACTAAGGCCTCTACTATAACAACAGTCCTTGTATTGGATGTAATAAATAGTACCAATATTGCTCATTGCAATGGAAAAGATAGACATTCCCTTCCGTCTTTCCTCTAAAAAGATATTTCAGTCTCATTTTCAGACAGAATTTTTTCTTTTTTTGCACGTGTGTAAAACTATGTCAAGTCAAATTATAGTCCTTCATCTAATCATCCCGTTTTGGAGGATCCATTCAAGACAATGCAAGGGCCTATGGTTTTGTTTTTTTCGGGAGGAGATACGCTCAGCATACAGGCTACGGCAATAAAAGCGTTTTTTTCGCCGTCAGCTGGCGAATAATAAAAAAAAATAACAATAGTCAGGAGGAACAGACACTTGGGGCTGGAAATTCATTTTTTTTATGGGAGGGAGAAGAAAAATGGTGATGGTTGCGCACAATGCAGCATCTACAGATGACTGTATTTGAATATTCAAAATTCACATCTGTCCCTTTTGTTATCTCGGCACACGTCTTGGAGGGATGAAAGATACTTTTCCAGCCGGCGTTAGGAGCCTGTGTGATGTGAATAATGTGGAACGGGGACCTAAGTCTGTTTCAGCTGCTTCGGAGCCGATATAAATAGACATACGTCAGTGAAGGATGTCTTCATTATGAGTGCGATGGAGAACCTCAAATCCTAGGTAATATTTGACTTCCTTTGAGCGATGGCAATTAAGGCGTCATTTACATGAACAGTGATAATAAGCAGCATACCAAGAAAGGTGTAAAAATGTGTGCACTTTATGCAGATAATGACTTCAAGTATAAATAAATAAATATATATATATATATATATATATATATATATATATATACACACATATACATACACACACACACACACACACAAAAACTCACATTTTCCTCAAAAAAATGTACATATAGCTGAGGATGAGGGTTTTTAGTGCCGATAGCCTGACTTCTACTGCCTATCAGCACTAACCAGATAATCCAAAGCATAGATGTCAACGGTCCTGGATTTACCGGGACAGTCCAGCATCTTGGCCCTCTGTTTTGCCAATGCTGTGTCCTGGGCCATGGCCCCAGGATCACATCAACCTTTGTTGAGTTACTAGCAAGGCTGTTTTTCAGCAGGAACGTGGGGCAACGGAGTTCCGGCACCTCCTGCAATGATTATCTGCTTGCCGACCGCCTCCTGTACATTTACGTCGGCAAGAATGTCACGGTTGCGCAAAGTAACGTAGCTGTACGTCACTTTGAATTTGCCGCCATGCACGCGAGCTCCGTGACCATGCCCCCGCGGGCTCGATGTCCCACTGGGTGCCTGCAATCGTGTCATGGACTTGAAGAACGAGGAGGTTCCTGTGTAAACACAACATCTCCCTGTTCTGCCTAGTGACAGGACACTGATTGTCTGATCCCTCTCATCGGGAGGCTAGCCCATCCCCCAGACCGTTAGAATCACTCCCTAGGACACACTTAACCACTTCAGCGCCCCCTACTGATTAACTCCTTTACTGCCAATGTCATTTACACAGTAAGGCCGCGTACACACGATTGGTCAAAACCGATGAAAACGGACTGAAGGACCGTGTGTGGGCCCCATCGGTCAGTTATCCTTCGGTCTAAAAATTTAGAACTTGCTTTAAAATTTAACCGATGGACTGATAACCGATAGGTCAAAACCGATGGTTAGTATGCAAAAGCGTCGGTTAAAAAAAACAGCGCATGCTCAGAGTCAAGTCGACGCATGCTTGGAAGCATTGAACTTCGTTTTTTTTCTGCACGTCGTTGTGTTTTATGTCACCGCGTTCTGACACGATCGGTTTTTAACTGATGGTGTGTAGGCACATCAGACCATCAGTCAGCTTCATCGGTTCACCCATGAGAACGGTCCTTCGGACCGTTCTCATCGGATGAACTGATCGTGTGTACGCGGCCTAATCGGTGCATTTTTATATCACTGATCTTCCAATTGAAGAATAAGGCTAGGACTCAGGAATTAGAACATGGAACTCCCCCAGAGGTCAAAGGTCAGAAGGCGGGTTCCCAGAGGTCAAAGGTCACATGGGCGTGGCTAACCCACCTCCACCAAAGTGTACCGCCTACCCAAACTAAGTCAGGGAATGAACACTGATCGCTGTATAAAAGACAATGGTCCCAAAATGGCGTCAAAAGTGTCCGATGTGTCCGCCATAATGTCGCAGCCCGGCTGCATTCCCCCTCCTCATTACAGAAGCTGTCGTCTACGTTTCAAACAACAGAACTGCTGCTACGGACTCTACCGCCTCTGTGTGTTCTCTGCCGCCGACACACCACATTGCAGTCTTGCTCTCAACCCCTTAAGTGGGCTTCATGGGCAATACATGCATATTTAGGGGCATGGTCTTGAGGGGACCAAACTATACAGTGGAAGCAATTTGGCCAACTTGAAAGTGGGTAGACATAGTTGTACATAGCTTCCCAAAAACATTGCACCACCCTGCTTCAGTACTGCTTTCAAGAGCGCCAAGTGACAAGAAAATGGACTTAAAGTCGAATTTTATTTATTTTTTGATGTCACAATGTAGAGTATAAGATTTCCTATCATCTGTGCCCAGTCTTGCCACAAAGAGTTATTCCAGCTCTGAGCAATCCTCTTATTTTTCAGTGAAATAAAACGGACTTACAGAGAAAAACCTTGGTCTGTTCCGCCCCCTTGCTGTGAGTGACAGGTTATTTACATATCTCATGCACTAGCCTGGAGACAGCATTATTTTTTAATTCCCACCCCCACTCCTTTTCTGTGCCTGTACAATAGAAAAAACGTGAAAAGAAAACGGCGTGGAATCCAACCAAATCCATACCAGACCCTTATCTGAGCCGGCAGGTCAGGAAATGGGGGACAAAAGAGTGCCCCCCTGAACCATACCAGGCCACATGCCATCAACATGGGGTAGGGTGCTTTGGGGCAGGAGGGCTATGGCCCTCTTCCAAACAACCCTGGCTGGTGGTTGTGGGGGTCTGCGGGTGTGGGGCTTATCGGAATCTGTAAGCCCTCTTTAACAATGGAGCCCCCAGATCCCGCCCACCCCCAAGTGAATGAGCATAGGGTACATTGTACACCCCCATTTGTTAACATTTTATGTATTGCCAGCAATTTTAATGTCATTTTTTTTAATAAATATCAGTTTTACTGCCACAGGTTCTATACATGGTACAGATGCACCACTTTACAGGCAGACTAAGGGGACCCCCAGACACTATATTTAAAGGACTTAACATGTCTCCCAGGGCAGTACCCGGGTCCCCATATCCTTTTTATGGCCAATAACTTACATATAAGCCTTCAAAATGGACACTTTTGATTTTTTAAGCTTGGGTCTCATAGACTTCAATGCAGTTCGGATTCCAAACTTTTGCGATGTTTGAGGGCTCTGGCGTGAAAGAACTGGGGTTGTGGTTGGCCCAACTCTACCGCCTATGGCCCAGATTCACAGAGAGCAAGGCGCACATTACGCCGCCATAGAGCAAACACCGTACGCCACGCCAACGTAGCGCGGAGAGGCAAGCATTGCATTCAGCAAGCTAGTGCTCCCAACGCTGCGCCAGAGTGGCGTGGGTTTCGAAGGCGCACTCCGGCGTAGGTGGAAGTGGGCGTGACCCCATGCAAATGAGGCGTGACACCATACAAATGATGGGCCGAGCGCCAGACAGGTACGTATACATGAACTGTGCATGCGCCGTGACGTGGACGCATGCACAGCACCCCCCTGCGCCTGCTCACAACCACGCCGGCACAACTGCCTAAGCTACGCCGGATCATTGCGTACGCCGTGAACATAACGTATGCCCAGCCAGACACACGTCCAACACGCCGGCTTGTGTTCCCTGGTGCAGACCTGTGCATGTCTGTTGCCGGGTTGAACCTCATTTATGGGGAATAACTTTACACCGGACGTACAACTTACGCGCATCTCGCGTAGCAATACGCCGGGCACACGCACGTTCGTGAATCGGCATATTTCCCTCATTTGCATGTTTGAATGGCTAATTAATGGGAGCAGCACCATGCGTCCAGCCCATATGTGCGCCCACCCTACGCCGGCATGTGCAAGCTACGTCGGCGGAGTGTAGCCTGTTTTTAGGCGCATGTTGGTTCATGGGTCTGTCGCACACATACGCCGGCGAACATTAGCACTTACGTCAGCGTAAGTGCTTTGTGAATCTGGGCATATGTCTCCCTTTTGTCAGCTAATTACACTCCTTGCACACTGTACACCCTCTTGTGGCAATTTGCATGAAGTTTTAGGCTCAATCTACAAAGAGAAAACATATTGATGGTCTTTTTTTTCTAAGGCGACAGTTATTTTCACGAATGCAAACGGTCCCTGATTTGTGGGGACAGTCCTGCATCTTGGACCTCAATCATGTGGTGTCCTGGACAATGTCCCAGTATCATAGGGTCACCCATATTTTTAGTTACTGTGCATGCATTCCAGAGATGGGTTTTAATGCAATTTTTGTTTATGTTTTTCAGTTGTGTACTTAGCTGTTTGGATGAAGTTGCCCTTTAAGAGCGCCTCCCTCCCTCCATGGCTTCATGTCTTACTGACACGCTTATAAATATTGATGCAATTTATATGAGAGATACTTGACATCCATTTCATGCTTATCACATTGCTGTCAATAACGTTCTTCAATGTCATTATAAAGCCAAGGTGATTTTTTTCATTTTCTTTTATTTACGTTAACAAAATTGATGTAAAAAAACAACAGTACGACCTATTGATTTCCCAGCACGTGATACCGTGGCCTTCGGGTGGAAAAAAAATAAAAATACGCAGCGGGAATTGTGAGTCTTGATGAACATAATGCATTGCAAATTCAATCTTCATGTCATATATGCAAAGAAAAACAAGCCAGAGAAAACAGCAATAAGAGCGGCCAATCCAGAGAGCACAAACAAGTTAACAGATGCATTGGTAATGGAGGAAGATGAGAACAAGTTAACTATACTTTTTTGTTTTCTTGCCAAGTTTGAGATGTGGAGGAGGAATTGATCCTCTCTCAGGTTTGAATTGCTCTTGGAGAGTTTTATCTATCACTTCCTTCCCCAATGACTACCAACACCAGGAAAGTAAGGGAGGGACAAAGGCAGCAATGCGACTTTTTAATCCTTTGCATTCCATGCAAAACTTTTTTCCTTTTTTTTATTTTTTGTTGCAGTTTCACTTTAACCACTTAAGACCTGGACCTTTATGCAGGTAAAGGACCTGGGCAGTTTTTGCGATTTGGCCCTGGGTCGCTTTAACTGACAATTGCGCGGTCGGGCGACGTGGCTCCCAAACAAAATTGACGTCCTTTTTTTCCCACAAGAACTTTCTTTTGGTGGTATTTGATCACCTCTGCGGTTTTTATTTTTTGCGCTATAAACAAAAATAGAGCGACAATTTAAAAAAAAAAAATCAATATTTTTTACTTTTTGCTATAATAAATATCCCCCAAAAATATATAAAAAAAAACATTTTCTTCTACCTATTTTTCTACCTATAAAATCCGATCGTCTGTAGCAATTCCGACACATGCTTGGAAACAATCCGACGCATGGACTTAATTTTCTCGGCTCGTCGTAGTGTTGTACGTCACCGCGTTCTTGACGGTCGAAAGTTCAGAGAACTTTTGTGTGATCGTGTGTATGCAAGCCAAGCTTGAGCCGGAAAATCTGGTCATGTGTACGTGGCATAAGTGTACATAAAAAGTGCATGTGAAAAACACAGAAAAAAGTAGACTTAAGGGTGTGTCTCATGTCCAGCCCCCGAAGGAGGGCACCCGGGATGTGAGGCTCCTGAGAGGGGCAAGGCTCAACTTGGTCCACCTAGCCAAAAGGCCTTAGAGAGAATCCTTTTCTCATGGTCAGCCGAAGTCGACCAACAAAACATCTACAGTAAGTGTATGCAAAAAGTGCATGTGAAAAACAAATAAAAAAGTGCACCTAAGGGTGTGTCTCATGTCCAGCCCCCGAAGGAGGGCACCCAGGATGTAAAGCTCCTGACAGGGGCAAGGCTCAACTTGGTCCACCTAGCCAAAAGGCCTTAGAGAGAATCATCTTCTCATGGTCAGCCGAAGTCGACCAACCAACAAAACATCTACAGTAAGTGTATGCAAAAAGTGCATGTGAAAAACAAATAAAAAAGTGCACTTAAGGGTGTGTCTCATGCCCACCCCCGAAGGATCTTACACTGACCACCCAGAGCACGAGGCTCCTGATAGGGGCAAGGCTCAACATGGTTCACCTAGCCAAAAGGCCTGAGAGAGGTACCTCTCCTCATGGTCAGTCAAAGCCAGCCAAGTACTAGATGAGGGGCCACCCGGAGAGAGACAACCCGGTTCAGGGGAGGAAGGAACCCGATTGCCACACATCCTCCCCCTAGACTTAATGGTAGGCCCGAGAACCCACACCCTCCATTCTAGTGAGAAAAAACACAAACAATAGTGCAAAGACCTTGGCGGCCACTATGACGATGCCAATGGGCATCATGGGCAATACCTGCAACGCAGGCAGATCAGCCTGTAGCTCCATTTTATGTCCACCTCCTAGCCCTTTTTATTTTTATTATTCTCCTATGTACGATATATCTCAGGACGTAAATATAAGATTTTGCCACTGTGGGTATTGTGTTGACATTCTTTTCATACAAGTTGTGTTTCTGCCTATCTTATTGTCACACAGCAGTTCTGTTATCTTCATAATGTCTCCTTTCTTCTCGAACGAGAACCAAGGACACCTCGGAAGGAGCTTTGTTTAGTCACATGCCTATTATTTGCCCGGACAAAGGATGAGAAGGCAAGGAGATTTAACAATCCTCACCTGATGTAATAGTCGTTGCGAATCAGAAGGAAGTGCTGCAGGATGGAGAGGAGGTACGGCTCCGAAGCGGTGTCCTTCAACATATTGTACAGGAGATGATAGACTTCATTGATATCGGTGCAAGGAGTCAAGGAACAGAAGCACACAAATGAGATGTAAATGCATTCCATACAATAAAATATGCTTCCTATCAATCAAATCAGGACAAAGGAAAGTAGAGTAAAAGCTTCTCTTAGAGCACAATTATATCAAAACATCTAAATACTTAGCTGAAATGCATATACAGTTTACCTTAAAAAAAATCCACTTTTGAGCTTCCATCATCCTTGACAGATGGCACAGCTTGGTCCCTGACCTCACCTTTGAAGCAATTTAGCCTGGTCAAGGACCTGTTTTTTGGATAGTGATAGTGAGGTCGCCTAAGGCCTCGAACTCACAGGGGCCTCACGGCCGTCTAACTTGCCCAATGCATTACCCCAGTTTTGAGGAACAGGGGACCTTAACACGGCTGTACTCAGGCAGCATTAAGAGCCCTGACTCAGGAGCGGGGCCGCCAGCGTCCCTAACAACCAGTGAATATCGGTGACACCACCCCTTGTGACGTCAATGACCCAGCGTGCCCTCAGTCAATAACGTCACAAGGGGGCAGGTTCACCAGGTGACATCACCGGGTGGCCCCCGCCCCTTAGTTATTAAAGAGCAGGATCTGGGGACCGCCTTGTTAAAGGAGGCTTCCAGATTCCGATAAGTCCCATGTCTAAAGACCCCCATAATCACCGGCCAGGGTTGTCGGGAAGAGGCTCTTGAATTATTTTTCCCATAATGGCCGTGAGTGGGGCCCCATGTCAAGTTTTGCCTAAGGCCTCACAAAGCCTAGAGCTGCCTCTGCATCCATGTGCTCTACTCCCAAAGTTCTTTGAGATGGCACTGTGCAAGGTGGTAGAGTTGGAATGGCTGACAAGCAGAGTATTACAGTTCATTGATATAAAGAGTTATTGAGGTGTTTTTTTTACTAAATACATTTAAAGGGGTTGTAAAGGTAATTTTTTTCCCTAAATAGCTTCCTTTACCTCAGTGCAGTCCTCCATCACTTACCTCATCCTTCCATTTTGCTTTTAAATGTCCTTATTTCTTCTAAGAAATCCTCACTTCCTGTTCTTCTGTCTGTTTCCAGTCCCAACGGTCAGATAAGCTGAGGCTTTCAGTGTCCTGAGGGACAAAATGCCCCCCCCTCAGGAATGTAATCTGTTAGACCCGACTCCGCAATGTCTGCGAGATCCTTTGATTAGCACCTCCGCAGACAAAAGGGAAGAGCAACTGTCAACATAGTTGCAATGATAAAATGACCAGCGAGCTACTGGAGATTATATGGACAATACTGCCCCCAGAGGCCAGGTATGGCAGGACAATCAGTAACAAGGATGAGGATCATGGAAGTGCAACGATTGGTCGAACGGTAGACGGGCTGGCAATGGGAGGTTGTTTGAATGGTGTATGGATGAGGTCCTTTAAAACAGGACGTTTGTGAATGATAGAGCTCTCTTTTACATCTGAGCACAGCCAGTGAGGGCTACCGAGAGGAGTGTTAAGTATCTTTCATTTTTATTATTGTTATAGACTGTATCTGATACCTGTTAGGATATGTTTCCTATTTTTAAAGGAATAAATGTAATTCTTGTGCTAAGCAAATGTGTCAGTCTTTATAACTAGCATTATAGCATTAGGCCTAGCCCCTGATAGGTTAGACTAGCAAACAAGGGACCACACATTAATACATTGATGCGATAACTATATATATTATAGGTTACAATAGAGGGTATATATATATATA
This sequence comes from Rana temporaria, assembly GCF_905171775.1. NCBI lineage: Eukaryota > Metazoa > Chordata > Amphibia > Anura > Ranidae > Rana > Rana temporaria. Next base: position 174,058,002 of record NC_053497.1, on the reverse strand, counting down.
TATATATATATATATATATATATATATATATATACACACATTATATCGCATTCTTCTGCTGACCCAGCGATACAGAGCTCCGGTTCTCACAGCGCTCTTCAGCCACCTGGTTCCTGCCAAGGCCCAACCAGCGCCATCCACTACATAGGCCCTCGTGCAACTCTGTCTCCCTCACTCCCTGTCATCAGGGGTGTCGGAACAGGAGGTGCAAGAGAAGCCCCCTCTCCATCTCGATCTCCACCAGGTAAGTGACAGCCACCTTCATTCAGCATGCCGATACAAGAAGACCCTCAGTGGCCAAGTTTCGGAATTTGACAGTTGAACGACAGGTGCTTGCAGTTTACTAATGATTGCTGACATGACAGGTTCCCTTTAAGTCAACCATTTTTTTTCCTGAGCATTGGGATTTTTTGATCTATAACAGTATAACAATAGCACCTGTTTGCCATTTTCTTTATCCGGATGCAACAGAAATATATTTATTGAAAACCAGGTGAATCTTCGCCTTCAAATGCTCTACATTGTGAGATCAGCGACAAATCTATTGCCAGGATTACCTGGCCCACCCTTGTCTACATACTGCACATGCGATAGCGCCTCACTCCCTATTCATTAAGCCAAAGTGGATAACGCTGAGGCTTTACTTCCTATCCCCGTTTTCCCCACTGTGCCGGGCGGCTGCGAGCACAATGTAAAGTTGTGGATGTATTTTCATGCATAGTCTGATCCACACTTATCAGCTCTTCCTGTTGACACAGACAGGATACAATCTAAATTGATTTCTTTCTCAGCTGTGCGTCCGCCTGTGATGGCGTTGTTTAGATTATTCCGCAAGCTGGGTTTTTGTTTTCTGATTTTCATAGAAGAGACTTCATTCGGTTGTGAAAACAACTGTTTA
>NC_053497.1:173979604-174052104 GCF_905171775.1 Rana temporaria | reverse complement strand
GGAACAGTTTGGTGATGGCCCCTTTCTGTTCCAACATGACTGCACAGCAAGGTCCATAAAGACATGGATGAGCGAGTTTGGGGTGGAGGAACTTGACTGGCCTGCACAGAGTCCTAACCTCAACCCGATAGAACACCTTTGGGATGAATTAGAGCGGAGACTGCAAGCCAGGCCTTCTTGTCCAACATCAGTGCCTGACCTTGGGGGGGGGGACCTCTCCTGTGAACAGGAACAAAGAGATTTTTAATACAGCTTACCTGTAAAATCTTTTTCTTGGAGTACATCACGGGACACAGAGCGGCATTCATTACTATATGGGTTATATGGAGTACCTTCAGGTGTAGACACTGGCAATCTCAAACAGGAAATGCCCCTCCCTATATAACCCCCTCCCATAGGAGGAGTACCTCAGTTTTGTAGCAAGCAGTATGCCTCCCAAAATGGTCCTCAAAAAAGAGGGGTGGGAGCTCTGTGTCCCGTGATGTACTCCAAGAAAAAGATTTTACAGGTAAGCTGTATTAAAAATCTCTTTTTCTTTATCGTACATCACGGGACACAGAGCGGCATTCATTACTATATGGGATGTCCCAAAGCAATGCTTACAATGAGGGGAGGGAGAACATCTCCAAGACAAAAGGATTTAATTTAGAGATATACTCAAATCATAATAAATCCAACTTAGTTGAGAAAAATAATTTTAAATTTTAAATTTAACTCAAAAAAGAGGAGCCCCCGGAATCCGAGGGTCTCAAACTGCAGCCTGCAGCACTGCCTGCCCGAAGGCAGTATCAGTATTCCTTCTTACGTCCAACTTGTAGAATTTTGTAAACGTGTGGACAGAAGACCAGGTTGCCGCCTTGCAAACTTGAGCCATAGAGATCTGGTGGTGTGCTGCCCAGGAGGCGCCCATGGCTCTAGTAGAATGAGCCTTTAATGATACTGGAGGAGGCAACCCTTTCAAGCCGTAGGCCTGAGTGATTAATTGCTTAATCCACCTAGAAATGGTGGACTTTGCAGCTGCCTGCCCCTTCTTGGGCCCATCCGGTAGAATGAACAGCACATCTGTTTTCCGGATCTTCTTTGTAGCTTTAAGATAGGCCTTCATGGCCCTGACAATATCCAAGGTATGCAGCAACCCTTCCTTTCTGGAAGTAGGTTTAGGGAAGAAGGATGGTAATACCAAATCCTGGTTCAAATGAAAACTGGATATGACCTTCGGTAGGAAGGAAGGATGAGGGCGGAGAACGACCCTGTCCTTATGAAAAACAAGATATGGTTCCTTACAGGATAAGGCCGCTAGCTCCGAAACTCTTCTTGCGGAAACTATGGCAACCAAAAATACTAACTTCCTTGTCAGTAGAACCAAAGGAATTTCAGCCAACGGCTCAAACGGTTGTTTCTGTAAACTTGACAGAACAAGATTTAAATCCCACGGACAAAGCGGGGATTTAACTGGAGGTCTAATACGTAAGACCCCTTGAAGGAAGGTCTTAACCAGCGAGTGGGTGGCCAGCGGCCGCTGAAACCACACTGACAGAGCAGAAATCTGTCCTTTGATTGTGCTTAATGCCAATCCTTTATCCACTCCTAGCTGGAGAAAACTTAATACTCTATCGATGGTAAATTTGCGAGAAAGCCATCGCTTGGACTCACACCAGCCTACATAGGCCTTCCAGACCCTGTAATAAATCACCCTAGAGACCGGTTTCCTGGCTCTGATTAGGGTAGAGACTACTTTCTGAGACAGACCTCTACCCCTGAGAATCAGGGATTCAGCTTCCAGGCCGTCAAATTTAGATGCCGTAAGGCAGGGTGGAGGATCGGACCTTGCGATAGCAGGTCTGGCCGTAGAGGAAGAGTCCAAGGGTCTCCCACTACCATCTTTAGGATGAGTGAGTACCATGCCCTTCTGGGCCATGCTGGAGCTACCAGGATGACTGGTATGTGTTCCACCCGGATCCTGCGCAGCAGGCGGGGTAGTAACTGGAGCGGGGGAAACGCATAAAGAAGTTTGAACTGATGCCAAGGGCAAACCAACGCATCGGTTCCGCAGGCCATCGGATCCCTTGAGCGGGATATGAACCTGTCTAGTTTCTTGTTGAGTCTCGATGCCATGATATCCACGTCCGGCACTCCCCATCTTTGGCAGAGTGCTTGAAAGACTTGTGGATGCAGAGACCATTCCCCCGGCCATAGAGTCTGGCGGCTTAAGAAGTCCGCCTGAAAGTTGTCCACTCCTGGAATGAATATTGCCGATATGCAGGGCACATGCGCCTCTGCCCATAGGAGAATCAAGCTCACCTCTCTCTGAGCGGCTTGACTCCTGGTTCCCCCTTGGTGATTTATGTATGCCACGACCGTGGCATTGTCTGATTGAATTCTCACCGGGAACCCCTGCAATTTTGACGTCCAAGCCCTGAGGGCTAGTCGAGCAGCTCTGAGCTCCAAGATGTTGATGGGCAACTGCTTCTCTGGCTTTGCCCAAGTACCTTGGCGAGTGCAACCATCCAAAATTGCTCCCCAGCCCGTCAGGCTGGCGTCTGTGGTCACTATCTTCCAAGCCACTGGGCTGAAAGACTTCCCCTTCAGTAGATTCTGAGGGTCTAACCACCAACACAGACTTTGTCGGACTCTTGATAAGAGCGGCAACGGGATATCCAAGGCCTGTGGCCTTCTGCTCCATGCTGACAGGATGGCTGCCTGTAGGATGCGAGTGTGGCTCTGGGCGTATGGTACCGCCTCGAACGTGGCCACCATCTTGCCTAGTAACCTCATACATAGGCGAATAGTCGGTTCTTTCTTGCTTAGAACCAGTAGGATTAATTCCTTGATGGCTTTTACCTTCCTCAGAGGTAGGAACACTCCTTGTTGTTCTGTGTCTAATCTCATGCCGAGATATTCCAACTGCCTTGTGGGCTGGAAAGCTGACTTTTCTCGATTTAGGACCCAGCCGAACCTCTCGAGGTATTGGACCGTGAGGGCCACTGCTCGCTCCAAGCCGGGAGACGAGTGGTCTATGACTAGGAGGTCGTCCAGGTATGCTAGGATCGTGACCCCTTGGATCCTTAGCTTGGCTAGGATCGGAGCTAGGACCTTCGTGAACACCCGGGGGGCCGTAGCCAACCCGAAGGGAAGCGCCACGAATTGGAAGTGACGCGAAGCCACCATGAAGCGTAGATATCTTTGATGTGGCTGATAAATTGGAACATGAAGGTAGGCATCCTTTATGTCTATGGACGCCATGAAGTCGTCCTTCTGGAGTGTGGCAGCTGCTGACCGCACGGATTCCATCCGAAATGAGCGGATCTTTAGATATGCATTTACCATTTTTAGGTCCAAAATTGGCCTGACATCTCCATTGGATTTTGGGATGATGAATAGGTTGGAGTAGAAACCCAGCCCCTGTTCCAGGACTGGCCGGAATCCGAGGCAGATCGTTTGGAATCCTCGACTCCTGGAAATGAGGAGGAGGAAACCTTAGGAAATCTAATTTGTAGCCTGTGGCCACGGAAGACCGTACCCACTCGTCGGGAATGCTGGCTTCCCAAATCTCTGAAAAGAGTCGCAGCCTTCCCCCCACCTTCGTGGGTGGGGGCGCCCCTTCATAAGGTTGGCTTGGGGGCTGGTTTTGCTGGTTTGCGAAACCACTGCCTTTTGCCTCTAACAGCCTGTCCTTGTGATTTGCTGTTGAAGCCGAAGTTTGCTTTTGCAGGAGGCCGTCGATACTGCTTGGCATTAGAGGGCCCCTGCCCAGGGGAATACTGTCGTTTAAACGCAGGCCCCTGAACCTTCTTCTTAGTTGGCAAGAGAGTACTCTTGCCGTTTGAAATGGTCTGAATGTATTTATCTAGGTCTTCTCCGAAGAGTCGTCCTCCATGGAAGGGGAACCCTACCAGGAGCTTCTTGCATGGGGGCTCAGCCTCCCAGCCTTTTAACCATAAGAGTCTTCTCATATGGATAAGGGATAACGATAAACGTGACGCTTGCTGGATAGAATCCTTGATTGCGTCTATCGTAAAACATATGGCCTTAGGGACATCCGAAAATTCTTCTGCCTGCTGGGCAGGAATAAGTTTAAGCATCTGCTTAAATTGATCCGATAATGCTTGAGCGACCCCAATCGCAGCCACAGCTGGCTGTACTACTGCCCCTGCAGTAGTGAAGGAGTTCTTAAGTAGTGCTTCCAAGCGCTTATCAACTGGATCCTTGAACACCTGTATGTTTTCTACAGGGCATGTTAACGATTTGTTAACACATGAGATGGCTGCGTCCACTGCAGGAGTAGCCCATCTTTTGGAAAATTTTTCTTCCATAGGATATAGGACAGAGAACTTCTTAGGTGGTAAGAAGATCTTATCTGGCTTGTTCCAATCTTGGAACAAAACTCCCTCTAATAGAGGATGGATCGGAAACACAGCATTGCTTTGAGGCGCCCTCAGTGAGCCCAAAGCTGAAACCGTCGATACCTGGAGATCTGGTACTGGCAAGTTGAATGCCCTATGGACCAAGTCCGACAATCCTTGAATCCACCAGCTCTCCCTCAGGGAGACTGCCCCAGACTCCTCTGTATCCGGATCTTCGATCCCTGAACCTACTTGGTCCTTGTCCAAGAGGTCGTCCAATTCCCCTGAGGAAAGGACCTCCTCTTCTGAGGGTCCGCGCTCGGGCGACGGAGATCTATTCCGCTTACTGCCCCGCATAGCTGCGGCTATCATTTTACCCATGCTTTTCTGCATCTCTTTTAAAGAGGTGAGTAATACCTCCTCCGTGACCATCTTAGGGTTGGACTGACCCGCGTCAGCTCCAGCCCCAGATCCCGATGGCCCCAAGGCTCCCTGTGGGGAAAGCAGCGGCATAGCTTTGTCCGAGACCTCAGACTCTCTGGGGGAATCCCCACCTCTTGTACCCTTGTTTTTTGATGCCATGGTACAATACCGAGGTACACCTGCTACTTATTGGTACCTGGGACTTATAAATAGTTAAATGCCCAAACACCTGTTTGGGGGATAAAAAATGCTTCCTCTCCCCTAGATGACACTTTTTTTTTTTTTTTTTTTTCAAAAAAAATCTTTTTTTTTTTTTTTTCAAATCTAGGAAAGAAAAAACATTCTGTCCCCCTGAGTAGTATTGCAAGAAAAACTATGAGATGGAAAAGAAACAGCCTATTCCTAGGCTTGAAAACAGTCTTTCTGAAGACTGCAATATTCTTTCTGGCCACTGTGTGTCCTCGGCGCCCCGTGCTTGCCGTTCTGGTCTTTCCTCCTCAGTTCCAAAGTATTGAATGAGCTATATGGAACAAACAAGGAAGGGCCGCCCCTTCCTTAAGCCACTGACCCGCCCTTCCCCCCCAGCAATCTCAAACAGGAAATGCCCCTCCCGACAGGGGGGGGTGGGGTTGGGAGGAAGGGACCTCTCTGCTCCAGCAAACTGCAGCCTGCAGCCTGGAACCATGAGGAGGTCAGCGTTTTGCCTGCTTTGCAGGCCGTGAGGAGGAAGACTGAATGGAGCATCGCCTGGAGGCTTGCAGGTAAGCACAGCTCTCTGACACACACATATACTTTTATATCACACAGGCCCCACTCAATGCTTTTCCAACACTACAAGGGAGGTCACATCTTATGGGGAATAATACATATAGAGCCATCCTATCTTTATGATATGTGACTAGTTTGCCAGATGCAGCGCATAACTTTAGGCATGTCCCCTGTGACCCCCCAGAAAAAACCTGCTAAGAACCAAGTTCCGCAAGTTTTCCCCTCACTTACCTGCTCCATGCCGCAGGACTTTGCCAAGCAAGAGGCCCAATCTTCCCCCATCTCGGTGGGGATGTCTAGACCTTCAGGCCCTGGGTTCCTATGAAGGATCCACTGTCCTGGGCCCATATAGCACTCTGGCAACAGAAACATTAGGCACCCAAAGGTTTCTAAGTTCTGGGCCCAGGGTCCAGCTCTCTAAAAAGAAAAGCATTATGGGCTATACCCCAAGGGTTTGGGGTCCGGTTACTGACCACTTTAGCGCTGAGGCTTTTTTGGACAGAACCGGTTAGCTCACCTAATCCCAAGGATGTGGAGGCAAGCTAAACCATGACTAACACCTAAGACACTGGCGGAAAAACTGAGGTACTCCTCCTATGGGAGGGGGTTATATAGGGAGGGGCATTTCCTGTTTGAGATTGCCAGTGTCTACACCTGAAGGTACTCCATATAACCCATATAGTAATGAATGCCGCTCTGTGTCCCGTGATGTACGATAAAGAAATATCCCACTTGTCAAGATTTAAGGAGCTGTGTCCGTCCATGGACGATAAGAGAAAATAGGATTTTTTGTACTCACCGTAAAATCCTTTTCTCTGTCGTCCATGGGCGGACACAGCTGCTTAAATCTTGACAAGTGGGTTATGTTCCTGTTCACAGGAGAGGACCTCTCCTGTGAACAGGAACATAACCCACTTGTCAAGATTTAAGGAGCTGTGTCCGTCCATGGACGATAAGATTAATCAAATTTTTTTCATCCCCTGAACATTTGTAAAATATAGAATGTGGCCCTTGTGCTCATTAGTTTGTAGACAGACCCATCGCCTAAGTATTTGTACTTTCAAATGATCGACAGAGAGAGTGGCGGAAAAAAAAGAAAAGAGAATCGCGAGTAGTTTAGCTTATCAAAAAAGAAAAAAAAGAAAGCAGAAAAGAAAAGAAAAATTCTCATTTTACAGCCAGAACTCAGCAGGCCACCTGAGAGTTTAAAAAAGAAAAAAGACGATACCAGGCATTCTACATGAGTGAAACTGTATGTGACACAGAACACATTTAACATAAATATACCCCCAAGTTATTCAATTAAGGAAACAGACCATTTTATGGTCAACTCAATTTAAATTGTCTCCTCGGCACACACTGCTGGAAACAATAACGTTAAAGAGAATGTGCGGTGAACTTGGAGAGGGGCGCCATGAACGTCGCAGCTGGGATCTGACCCGGGGCTGTCAAACGTCTTTGCCATGCATCCGCTCGAATAAGCTTTAATTCTTCCCCTGAGCATTGGTCCACCAAAAAGAGGATCACAGTAAGGAAAGGGCTATTTTAATACTTCTTGAAAGCTGAATTTGTTTTACTGCAAGGTGACAAGAGAAGGGGTGACATAATTCACCAGCTAGGAGGTATGGAGTCGAGATAGCGAAGGCTGCACCTTTTATTGTACAAAAGTGCTGTATTGTAGGTTATAATGACTCTCAAGGTCCACCGAATGGTGGTTTAAGGGTCTAAGATCCACCTAAGGGTCTAGGGTCTGTCACTGTGAAGACATTATTATATTTTTATCTACCACAAAGAGAAAGTTATCATAAAACATTCCTCTCTTACTAGATTAAGACCCATTTATATTAAACATGATGTAAGTAGACCATCTTGAGTCATTGCTAAGCATGGAGTGCCAAACAGGAGCTTCTTTGGGGTAGGATCACGCAAGATGAGTGCTAGGTGACAAGAGAAGGGGTGACATAATTCACCAGCTAGGAGGTATGGAGTCGAGATAGCGAAGGCTGCACCTTTTATTGTACAGAAGTGCTGTATTGTAGGTTATAATGACTCTCAAGGTCCACCTAATGGTGGTTTAAGGGTCTAAGGTCCACCTGAGGGTCTAGGGTCTTTCACTGTGAAGACGTTATTATATTTTTATCTACCAAAAAGAGAAAGTCATCATAAAACATTCCTCTCTTACTAGATTAAGACCCATTTATATTGAACATGATGTAAGTAGACCATCTTGAGTCATTGCTAAGCATGGAGTGCCATACAGGAGCATCTTTGGGGTAGGATCACGCAAGGTGACTGCTAGGTGACAAGAGAAGGGGTGACATAATTCACCAGCTAGGAGGTATGGAGTCTAGATAGCGAAGGCTGCACCTTTTATTCTACAGAAGTGCTGTACTGTAGGTTAGAATGACTCTCAAGGTTCACCTAATGGTGGTTTAAGTGTCTAAGGTCCACAAAGGGAAATCTCAACAGGACAAAGACCATAAAAAACAAAAACAAGCTGGATGGTGGTTTCACCATCCCCACCTGTTCCCATGTCCCTGCTAGAGGAAGCAAGATGATACTTTCAAAATCTGACAGCTGTCCCAAGATAAAAAAAAGCAATGGGAGCTCTTTCTTCGGGGACACCTATTCCGATGATCAATGGATTTCCTCTCATTTCCCATTATGTCTCCAGAAACAAAGGGAAATCTCAACAGGACAAAGACCATAAAAAACAACAACAAGCTAGATGGCGGTTTCACCATCCCCACCTCTTCCCATGTCCCGGCTGGAGGAAGCATGATGATACTTTCAAAATCTGACAGCTGTCCCAAGATAAAAAGGAAATTAAGATCTTCCACTGGGGACACCTATTCCGATGACCAATAAATTTCCGCTTATATCCCATTGTGCCTCTAAAAACTAACGGGAAATCTCAATAGGACAAAGACAGCAAAGACCAAAAAAAAGTGGGATGGTGGGTTCAACCATCTCCACCTCTTCTCAAAGCAGAAAAAAATTTGCTTTCTGGTTTCTGATTAGAGGTCAAATTGAATTTCCAGCTCAAACTTTTTGTTCTGGATAGGGTAAGGAAAGGTTAAAAGCCCAGCTAAAGAAAAAAGAGAAATCTTCCAATGGGGACACGTATTCTGACGGCTGATGGCTTTTCACAAATTTTTTTGTTGTGCCAATCTCAACAAGGCACAAGCAGTAAAAAAACATAAATGAGCTAGGTAATGGTTTCACCCATCCCCACCTCTTCCCCCCTTAAAAAAAGTTGTTTCTAGTACGCTTTAAGGTTATATCTGGTACAACGCGGTGGCCTATTCTGGTGGTCAATGGTTTTCCTCTCATTTTTTTTTGTAGTGCCGAAGTGAAGGGAAATCTTCTCAAGACACGGAGAGTAAAAACCATAAAAAGATAGAAAATGGTTTTAACCTTCCCAACCTCTTCCCAAAAAAAAAAGTTTCCCTCTGGTACACGTTAAAGTTATAACGGGTTTAATTAAATAGACGTTTCCCGTGTTTGTACTAGAGTGTGTGAAAGAACGACTAGATAACGAGGAGGGCTCCAACTTACAGGTAAGATTTGCTTTAACCCGCATCTTAAGAATTCATTCCTCAGGTGTATCCTGAAGTCCAAATCTTCCGGAGAGGTCAGGAGGGCGTTAATGAACTGCATACAAGACACCTGCGGAGGGAAGTTAGAGGAAGAAAATCAATGAAAAGCAACAATGTGAAAAATGAACAGAAAACAGCAACAGAAATCGGCCGCAACAAAGGTCCAGAAACCAATTTTTTTTTTACATGGAATTATTGCCAAGAATATTAAATCACATATACACCTAGGTACATGTTGCTGCCAGCGTTTTCAGAAATGTGGCAAAGTGTGCAACGCGCTTTCGTGGCATTATTTTTTAATGGCACCCCAAACGCAGGTAGCAGCTTTGTGTTTTGCCACGCATGTGCAAAATACAGAATGCAAAAGACGCTTGGGCACAGTGCCAAAAAAAAGGTACCTGAGCTCATTTGGCACACTTCTCGTGCATAGGGAAGCCCATACACATGCATGGGCTTATATTTGCTGTTGCACAACAAAACACGCCATAAAAAGTGATGCGTCACGACACGCAGGTGTGAATGGGGCCTGAGGAACTGATTATTCACTGTGTTCATTCGGGAAAGGAAGGGGGTGGTAAATTACTGGCCCCTTCCTCGCTCTCCATCCTGAAACATCTCCTGCAGCAGCCGACAGGAGAGGGGAGAAGATGGCAGGGCTGTGAGGGGGGGGGGTACTAGGAGCGCACACATGGGGCACAGGCCACAGAGAAAGAAGAGAACCTGGACAGGAGGGGCAGTGGAGTTGGCATTTACTGGAACTGATCCCTGTATTTTCCTACAGGGGGTGGGGCGGTGGAGAAGCAGGCTTTCAGCCGCCCCAGGGGGATAATGGAGGGGACCAGTTCCAGTATATGATGCTCCCGTCGCCTCTCCTGTTCAAGTGTAAAACCAAAATGATAGGGAGGCAGCATGGGCCCCCTGGAGCATTGGCGGGGTTGCCATTACGACCAGTGAAGATACGCCAGTGTGCAAGTGGTGATTAAGGTGTGCCCAGGCACAACCAGAACACCCCATGCACATGCCTATGGTCTTAGATTTACATTTCTACGATGCTGTAAAGTGTGCATTGCAGAATCACACATGACATGTGTTGCCATTCTGAATGGTACCCGAATTCAGACAACACATGCTTTGCAACATGCCACAATGCATGACAATGCAGCAAGGTTTTGCCCAATATTAATGACTCTCGGGCCTCGTACACACGACTGTTTTCTTTTGGCAAAATCCATAAAGAAAAATGCTGGCAGAGTATTTTTGCCAAGAAAAACGGTCGTGTGTATGTTTTTCATTGAGAAAACCTTTGTGGAATCTCGACGAGAAAAAAAGAGAACATGCTCTCTTTTTTCTTATCGGGAGTCTCAATTTCCTTGTTGTGTTTCTCGTCGGGCTGGTTTACGAAGAGAAACACGTTCATTTGTATGCTTAGAAACCCGCGCATGCTCAGAATAAAGTATGAGACGGGAGCGCACCTTCGGTAAAAGTAGCGTTCGTAATGGAGATAGCACATTCCTCACGCTGTAACAGACTGAAAACCACAAACCGTCTCTCACCAAACTTTTACTTAACACGCAGTAACATGAGATTAGCAAAAGCAGCCCCAAGGGTGGCGCCAGTGGAATCGAACTTCCCCTTTATAGTGCCGTCGTACGTGTTGTATGTCACCGCGTTTGAGAACGACAAAATTTTGTCTTGACAGTGTGTCATCGCAGCATTTTTTTTCCCCCCGCAGTTTTCCTATGGGGAAACACTGCTCTGGAGCATATACACAACCGGTTTTCCCGACAAAAACTCTCAGGCAGATTTCCTGTCGGGAAAACCGGCCGTGTGTACACAGGGAAAACTGACTGAGCCAGTTCTCGGTTTTCCCGGCGGTCTTTTGACCGCCGAGAAACCCGATCGTGTGTACAAGGCATTAGGGGAAATGACAGCCCATTAATTTCATTGGGCTACTATGACGCAATGACAACCCATTATTTTCAGGGGGCTGCTTTAAAATAACATTTCAACGCACTAAAAAAAATATCTTCCTGAGAAATATTCCACATCTTTGACCGTTTCGTAGACAGTTTTACAGACAATGTTTTAAGTCTCCAAAAACTCATCACAAGTATCAGCTGTGGGGAAAAAAATTAATTAGCTGTGAATTTGATTATAGCTTCAGCGCCGGCAGAGAGTGGAAACAGTGAATTAAATCTAACAAGTATTATTAATATCAGGAATAATTTTACAGTAACATTTTGTGTAAGTAGCTGTTGAAAATTGAGAATCCGCTGCGCTGGAATACACGAGATACAATAGGTCATGTAATAAGTGTATTCTGTAACAAACAAAAGATCTTTTGTTCCAGGAACTGAGACTTGTTTCTGTAATTTGGTAACTCTAGACACTATCGGAGTCTTCTTCATTTGTGTATGCATGAATTCATTACTTGGCTTCCATAAATTGATTAAGTTAAAATATCACACGACCCCAAGGCAATATTTTAGACATAGGTGGAACATGGGGGCAAGTCATTTAACAATGTCTTATTTGTCCTGGGGACTCCAGTGATGAGATCTTTCACCTTTGTACCTAGATTCATTCCCTCCTACGCCAACGTTGTGCTCCCTTCCCAGCTTTGGAAGTTGTCACACCTTCATATAGGATATTCTGTCACTGGAGTCCCCAAGAGGTGAGCCCACCAATTTCCATTGAATTGTCCCTTAATAAAAAATGGACAGGGAAGTCTGACACCAGTATAGTGGTTATAGCCGATGTGTAGACCTGGGGATCCATATACAAAGAATACTGTCTGTTTTATAACATACACTTTCTTAGAGGAAGCATCTTCCATTTGAAAGAATTTTCCATAAAGAGCAATGAAAAAATCAGTCTGAAAAATATGAATGTCCCTTCTGATGTTGATACAACCAGACCAGACCCGTTTACTGCACTGCTTAATTTGAAACCAGATTGCTTAACACATGCCCAATTCAAACTTTGTCCAACTCCTCACGGCCACAAAACAAACAATGGCAAAGGCATGGAAGTCCCCTGTATTAGTGTTGGCTGAGACGAGGCATAGAACGAATACCACCATATCCCATGCCAAAATGACGGCTATCGAATTAGACCAAATTCTCAAATTTGATAGATATGGTACCCATGGATAAAATATTACCTACCGCCAACCTTCGATGCATCGGTCCTCATACCATGGTAGCCGTTTCATTCACTGTTCCATTCATCCATTTAATCAACCAAACCATCCCTTGCACTGGCACCTGAGTCGACCTTGTGGACCTCTCCAACTTTCTACCTTTCTTCTCTTCTACTTTTTCTCCCCTCTCATTTTAATTTTACAGCTCTCTTCTTAAATCCATACAACCTGTACCCTCAAAACTCATTAGTAAATAATTAAAGTTGGTATTATTATTATTATTATTATTATTATTATTATTATATAGGATTGAATTTACTGTTACATGACTTCTTACCAACTCCTCTTAAAAGATATTTTATCTAATTATTAATGTTTATATAATATTGTATAACAAATAGGTGCATTATCTCTATTTCTATTAGTGTAATTGACAATCCTGTCAATTGATGTGTATCTAATAAAATCCTTTGACAAGGAAAAATATGATTTTCCCAATACCAGAGATCAAAACAATGTGACCAGGTTGAGAAAAGGCTCTGTTTATGGTGGTTCCATCATCTTTAGAAGGTAAGAGATTAGGATTGTTGGTCCAAAAACCAAAATGCCAGCTCTACAGATGGCCTTGCCTATAGGTATTTGTTTGTGAGAGAGCTTACGTTCAATTGGACTTACTTATACGAGTCACACATATATTCATGTGATAATTCAAACAATGATTCAATGCAACTAAACTGATCAAATCGAATAAAAATCACAAACCAGAGACCCTTGTTCTGATCAGTTAAGAGAGCCCCAACAGAAGTTGTCAGGCAAACCAGATTTCTTTTTATGAAGAGGTAAGTAAAACCTTGGACAGAGGGGTGGCTGTGGACGTGGTATACTTGTATTTTGCCAAAGCGTTGGATACAGTTCCACACACACGGCTCATGTGTAAGGTAAAGTCTACAGGATTGGAAATATCAGTTTTTAAATGGATAGAAAACTGGCTACAAGACAGAATTCAGAGAGTCGTAGTTAATGATTCTTACTCTGAATGGTCGAAGGTTATCAGTGGTGTACCCCAAGGTTCAGTGTTGGGACCATTAGTTTTGAATATCTTTATAAATAATATTGGGTCTGGGATCAAAAGTAACATTTCTGTCTTTGCAGGTGACACCAAGCTATGCAGTGGAATAACGTCCTTGCAGGATGTCTCCAATTTACAAGCCGACCTCAATGCTCTGTCTAATTGGGCGACTAAGTGACAGATGAGGTTTAATGTTGATAAATGTAAAGTTATGCACTTGGGGACTAAGAATATCCATCATACATACTAGGGGGATTACAACTGGGGGGATCCGTAGTGAAGAAGGATCTGGGGGTTTTGATAGATCATAAGCTCAATAATAACATGCAATGCCAAGCTGTGGTTTCCAAAGCGAGCAAAGTCCTTTCTTGTCTTAGGAGAGGTATGGACTCCAGAGAGAGAGAGAGATATAATGTTTCCCCTGTTCAAATCATTAGTAAGACCCAGTGGCGTTGCTAGGGGGGTGCGGGGGGTGCGGGCCGCACCGGGTGACACCCACTAGAGGGGTGACACCATCCCGATTTAAAAAAAAAAAAAAAAAACTTTTTTTTTTTTTTTTTTTTTTTTTTTTTAGCTGACATGACCAGAGGTGCAGGTGGCTGTGTAATGTAAAAGGGGTGCAGTGATGCAGGGTGTTGTGTAACATAAAAGGGTCCAGAGGTGCAGGGGGCTATGAGATGTAAAGGGGGCCAGTGATGCAGGGTGCTGTGTAATGTAAAGGGGTCCAGAGGTGCAGGGTGCTGTGTAATGTAAAGGGGTGCAGAGGGCTGTGTAGTGTAAAAGGGTCCAGAGGTGCAGGGGGCTATGTGATGTAAAGGGGTGCAGAGGTGCAGGCGGCTGTGTAATGTAAAAGGGGTGCAGTGATGCAGGGTGCTGTGTAATGTAAAGGGGTCCAGTGATGCAGGGTGCTGTGTAATGTAAAAGGGGTGCAGTGATGCAGGGTGCTGTGTAATGTAAAGGGGTCCACAGGTACAGGTGGCTTTGTAATGTAAAAGGGTCCAGAGGTGCAGGGTGCTGTGTAATGTAAAGGGGTACAGAGGGCTGTGTAGTGTAAAAGGGTCCAGAGGTGCAGGGGGCTATGTGATGTAAAGGGGTGCAGAGGTGCAGGCGACTGTGTAATGTAAAAGGGTCCAGAGGTGAAGGGGGCTGTGAGATGTAAAGGGGTCCAGTGATACAGGGTGCTGTGTAATTTTAAAGGGGTCCAGTGATGCAGGGTACTGTGTAATTTTAAAGGGACCCAGTGATGCAGGGGGCTGTGTAATGTAAAGGGGTCCAGTGATACAGGGGGCTGTGTAATGTAAAGGGGTCCAGTGATGCAGGGGGCTGTGTAATGTAAAGGGGTGCAGGGTACTGTGCAATGTAAAGTGGTCCAGAGGTGCAGTTGTGGAGAGGGGTACACAGTAGTAACAAAAAGATATTGAAGGATGCAGAGGTATGCAGGGGGCACAGTGGGGTGTTTTTACCTTTTTAACGTGGGGGGGGGGGGTGCCAGATATTGGATCCGCCCTGGGTGCCAAATGCTCTAGGTACGCCCCTGGCCTATAGGCTCCTGAGATGTGAATTCCGGTTCTGGAGAAAGAGAGGTGGGGGAGGGGGGACAAAGAAAAATGGAGATAAAGAAGAAGGGATAGAACGCACAAGAAAGATGGATAGGGAGAGAGAGAAAAATGGAAGAAAGGAGAACTGAGAGCAAACAGTAGGGTAAAAAATATTTGAAATTTTTTATTGGGGGGGGGGGGGGGGGTGACACCATATTTTACCGCACCAGGTGACACCAACCCTAGTGACGCCACTGGTAAGACCTCATCTGGAATATGCAGTTCAGTTTTGGGCACCAGTTCTCGAAAAGGATATCAGGGAACTGGAGAAAGTGAAAAGAAGGGCAACCAAACTGATAAGAGGAATGGAGGAGCTCAGATTAGAGGAACTAAATGTATTCTCCTGAGAAGAGGAGATTAAGGGGGGATATGATCAACATGTAAAAATATATAAGGGGTCCATATAGTGAACTTGGGGACAAATGAGCACTCTTTACGTCTAGAGGAAAAGAGATTTAATCTCCAAATATGGAAGGTTGCTTCACAGCAAGAGCTGTGAAAATGTGGAATAGACTCCCTCCAGAGGTGGTTCTGGCCAGCTCAGTAGATTGCTTTAAGAAAGGCCTGTTTACTTTCCTAAATGTACATATAATAACTGAGTCCTAAGATTTGTAGGTAAAATTGATCCGGGGAATATCCGATTGCCTCATGGGGGATCAGGAAGGAATTTTTTCCCCTGCTGTAGCAAATTGGATCATGCTCTGCTGTTTTTTTTTTTGCCTTCTTCTGGATCAACTGTGGGTATAGAATTGGGTATATGGGATTGTATGATATATATATATTTTTTTTTATGGTTGAACTGGATGGACTTGTGTCTTTTAGCAACCTGAATAACTATGTAACTATGTAATTTCAACTCATAAGCGTGAATCGGTCATGGCAAGAATTTGTTGAACCCCTTTGGGCACTCAAACAAAATTAATTTTGATATGTTTGGTTTTCATTGATCATTTCCAAAAATCATTGATCACTCATTTTTTGTGGTTGATATTTCCAGTCAGTCACAAGCATAGAACACTACCACACGTGTTGCACTGTACTATTACTTTTGTCTCTGAGGAAGAGGGTCCGCCCTGCCAACGCACAAGCCGTAGCTGTAATCTATGTCATCCGGACTCTCCAGCTGTTTGGTTCCAGTAGGAGACCTTCTGGAGGCATTTATCTCTTTGAAGCAGTGATGCCTATGCTTGTTTTTTTACTTCTATTCATGATCTTTTATACAATTTTAATTAAACCTAGCCATTGGTAATACACTAGGTCGGTGCGCCCTTCTTTTCCTTTTACGTGTTGCATTATTGCAGGGTTTGGGCTTGTTTTCAATGGGTAAACTAAGCTTGCAGAGGCGTTCGAGGCGCTTATGAGATTATCGAGAGTTTGAGCATTTGAGCTGCCGTTGGCCTCCTTATGACCTGCAGTTGGCCTTCTTCTAGGCTGCATCAACTGGTACTGCATTCCCATTGACATGCATGGGTAGAGAAGCTGTTCTGACAAGAAAACAAAATCCCATTGACACAAGCCTTTAGTCTTACAAGCAAATTCATAGTTTACAAAAATGAACTTCAGTTTTATGGCTTTCTTCCAAGCAAAGAAGATCAATTAGAAGCACCTTTCAGCTGAAGGGGGCAAATATTTTCTTTTTTCTTGAACACAGCTCCATCTTCAGAGAGCGTCTGCTTGAATAGGTCACGTTTCGCCTGGTGACATGTGCGAACAAGCCGAAGAACAAGTCCAATCGCCAAATTCATAAAGACTGGAGGTGCCATCTGCTCACGTTGCTTCCTGCCAGGAGAAATCCCGGCTTAATGGCTTGTGCTAATACATTACGAGTGAAGGGAACATTTATATCAGAAACAAGTTAATGAGTCTTGTACTCGTTTCACTCACTCAAAACCATGGATGATTTTATCACTTTTGCTTTCTCTGCCATTGCTGTATTTTAAGTGGTGGATTTTGGGGATGTTTGTTGGGGACCTTTGAATAGATGCTGTAGAATGTTTAGCCAATTATATTGTCATTAGTATTGCCATACTCAAATGGTTATTAAATATTCACTTTTTTTCTACCAAAAATATGTAGCAGAATGCATTTCGGCCTAAACTTAAGACATTTGATGTAAAAAAATAAATACATTTTATTAAATTTTTTATAGCAGAAAATAAAAGGTCAAGTGGTTAAGGTAAACTCAGTGGACAGCCTGTTTGGCTTAAGAGATAAGCGGATGGTTTGCCCCCTATTTGTATTTCTTCCACTTTTATATATGTTACCTTCCCGCTGTCTATGGTTCCTAAGGAATCTGCAAGTGCTAGCACCTGCTGCATCCCTAGCAACCGCCATTGTCATGAGCCATGTAAGGAAACGGGGCAGGCATAGCCATGACATAACTGTCCAAAGGCGGTCACTGGCCATATTTGTACAATTACATTGACCATATATAACCACGGGGTCAATAGGTGAGCAGTACTCTTGGGGGTTTGGTTGTGTGCACCGGGTCCATTGTTTTTTTTTTTTATTTCAGTGAGTTGGTGGGCATGGTTATTGACAAATTTAAAATGAGGGACATTTTTTTTTAAAGAAATTATACAATTTTTGGGTGCATTTATTTCTAGGTCACCCGAAGGTGTGCACAGCCTATTGCATTAGGGTGTGCAACCTAAAGCTCAAACACATATGCATTGTGTGTGCATGTGTATACTGACGGTGTCAGTAGAGCAGTAGATGTGTTCAGTAGGGCAGAGATTGGTATCAGCATGGCAGTGGGCGGGGTCAGTAAGGCAGAGATTGGTGTCAGTAGGGCAGTGGGCAGGGTCAGTAAGGCAGCGATTGGTGGCAGTAGGCGGGATCGGCAGGGCAGAGATTAGTGTAGGGCAGTGGACAGGGTCAGTAGGGCAGAAATTGGTGTCAGTAGGGCAGTAGATGGGTTCAGTAGGGCAGAGATTGGTATCAGCATGGCAGTGGGCGGGGTCAGTAAGGCAGCGATTGGTGTCAGTAGGGCAGTAGGCGGGATCAGCAGGGCAGAGATTAGTGTGAGTAGGGCAGTGGACAGGGTCAGTAGGGCAGAAATTGGTGTCAGTAGGGCAGTGGATGGGGTCAGTAAGGCAGAGATTGGTTTTCAGTAGGGCAGTAGGCGGGATCAGCAGGGCAAAGATTAGTGTGAGTAGGGCAGTGGACGGGGTCAGTAGGGCAGAAATTGGTGTCAGTAGGGCAGTGGGTGGGGTCAGTAAGGCAGAGATTGGTGTCAGTAGGGCAGTAGGCCCTTTTTATAATTATTTTTTTTAATATTTTTTTATAATTATTTTTTTGCATTTTTTTGGGGGCCCCACTAGGGGGCTTTGGTGAAATATCAGAGATCTAAACAAGGGGAAACTGCACCACACGGGGTGATTAGGGTGCGCATGTCAATGAGTTTACCTTTTTTTTTTCTACATGAGTAGAGATACTATGGTTCCCCTTATTTATTCATGCCAGTGGTGCTATCAGGGGGCCCCCTTATTTTATAAAAAAACTTCCAGATTCTGATAAGCCAGCCACCAGCCAGGGTTACTGCGAAGGGGAATACCCTAGTCTTAAGCCCCTATGTTCACAACACATGGTCTGGTATGGTTTGGCTAAAGATTCATAAGGGGTAGGGATGCCTAAAACATTGTTTTATACTTTCTGCTGATATATGAGGAACACACTCAGCTCTCTGTGTTGCAACCCTTACTGTGATATATATATATATATATATATATATATATATATATATATATATATATATTTTTTTTTAAAGTGTCAGACTTGCAGTGACTGTTAAGACACAAGGATTACATGCAATCAGGCCAGGGTTTCAATTCCCTCGATATTCCGGATGAACGCAGTGCGCTCTTGCATTGTCACCTTGACCCCGGAATAAAGCAGAATACAATCACATCTCCTGTCCTTCCATCACTTAACTCCTCTTCTCATATCGGCTTGTAAAAATTACAGGAGTGTGTGTGTGTCAGCCGGCCTTAACCTCTGAAGGCAGAGCCATTCACTCAATCATTATCTCATTCACACCAGCTATTCCGGGACTTGACTTCTGTCCCCCTTCACCGACAGTCAAAGCTTAAATAAATACGTGTGCAAAATGTCTCTCACTCACTTCATTTTCTCCAGAACTTTGAAACTGAAGGCGACGAAGACAATAGAAACATTGAATAGCGATGGCAGAAAAAAGGCCAAGAAGTCCAACAAGGTTGAATGAACGCAAATTCCTACAGACGCCCTCTAAAGTCGTGTGGAATGCTATTCAGCACTCTATAGCAGTGTTCCTCAACTAGGGTGCCGAGGCACCCTAGGTTGCTGTTTGGGTTCCTGTGAAATGCCAAGAGCACAGGATCCAGTTTGACCTGAATCAGCATCAAGAGTTGCCAGGGTGCTGGTGGACCATCCGCCAGCACCATACCAACCAATAGCACTCTAGGGCTGGATGCACAGCAGTTGATTTAATGGAACCGGAGAGTGCAAAATCTGGTGCAGTTCTGCATAGAAACCAATCAGCTTCCAGTTTTTTTAAGGCTCAATTAAACAAGCTGAAGTTAGAAGCTGATTGGCTACCATGCACAACTGCATCAGATTTTGAACTCTCCAGTTTTAGTAAATAAACCCCACAGTGTCTTGCAGTACTATGGTGTTAGCAGATGGACCGCCCATACCATGGCAACACATAATGCTGATCCAGGGCAAACTGGGTCCCCAGGGTGCTACAGTAAAACACTAAACTAAGGAAGAGGGGATGGATTGTCAAGGGCTACTCCAAAACTAGGCCCTATCATGCCAATGGCGTTTGAGGACTATCTTGGTACCCAGAAAATGTACAAAAGTTCTTAAAAATGTATATAAACATTTATTGAGAAAATTACATAAAAAACATCAACAACAACAAACCAATAGTAAAGTTGTTGTAGATTCCACGCATTTGCATTTAGGAAATTGAAAGCCCCACTGTTATTCTTTTTATTTTATTCGTTTTTATTAGTATTCTTTGACACCAACTATGAGTACTGTATCTCTTCATAGATGTTTACGGTTGACTCCTAAAGAAGTGACATTTATCGCGAAACATGTTGAGGACCACGTCTGAACCCACATCTCTGTGTCCCCACATACCAGTGGGGTGCTCTATTTCCTAAATGCAAATGCATGGAATCTATAACAACTTTACTATTGTTTTGTTGTTGATAATGTCTTTTAAGTACCGTATTTATCGGGTTACACCGCGCGCCGGCGTATAACGCACCCCAAACTTTGGAAGGTATTTTTGGGGAAAAAAACGTACATTTTTGGAGGTGTCCGTCTGCGGCTTTCCTCGCGGAGTCCGTCCAGTCCATCCGCACCTTGCCCGGGGTTGCAGCGGTGTTTGTTTTGGATTTGGCGCCGAGAGGAGGTGGATTTCATGTGTGTTCGGCTCCTCTCGCGTGGCCGCGGGTGGAGCCGAGCGTGGCCTAGCCGCGTGCGCAGTACACTCGGCTCTTTGCTCGGCTCTACGCTGCGGCGCTCAGCTCGCGTGGCTGCGGGCGGAGCCTAGCCGAGTGCAAAGTACACTCGGCTCGGTCTATTTCGGCGGCGCCCAGGAACAACAGTATCGGCGTATATAGCGCACCCACGATTTCCCCCTAATTTTAAGGGGAAAAAAGTGCGCGGTATACGCCGATAAATATGGTAATTTTCTCAATAAATGTTTATATAATTTTTTAAAAAATGTTGTACATTTTCTGTGTACCGAGATACTGTAGTCCTCAAACATCATTGGTGTCATAGGGCCTAGTTTTGGAGTAGCCCTTGACAATCCATCCCCTCTTCCTTACTGTATATCTATAGGATGATGGTACCTACCCCTACCCCTACTTGATAACCTTCGCATGAGACAACAACCTTTTAACACACTAAACTAAACGATTCTCAAATATTTTAGAAAGTAGGCCTCTGCCTCACTGCTGGAGCCAAAAGGTAGGGCACTGATCTGAAGAGGGCACTGTGCGATTGGGAAGGGGGGGTGTTTAATGAGGGGACACTTTGATGAGGACACTCTGTGTTTAAGAGACTCTGTCATTTAAAGGGCACTGTTTGATTGGGGAGCTCTGTATTGAGGGCACATTTTGATGGGAGACTCTGATGTGACAAGAAGGCTCTGTGGTGAAAGTGAGACTCTGATGTGATAGGGGGACCTCTAGTGTAATGGGAGACCTCTGAGGTGAAGTGAAAACTCTATTGTGAGAGAGGGCTCTGATGTGATGGGAGGACCTGTAATGAGGGACCTCTGATGTGATGAGGGACTTCTAATACGATGAGAGGACTTTTGATGGGATGGGGAGGGGCTGATGTGTTGGAAGGACTTCTATTGTGATGGGAAGACTTCTGATGTGATGGGAAGACGTCTGATGTGATGGGAGGATGTCTGATGTGATGGGAGGACGTCTGATGTGATGGGAGGACGTCTGATGTGATGGGAGGACATCTGATGTGATGGGAGGTCCTCTGAAGTCATGGGAGGTCCTCTGAAGTCATGGGAGGATCTTTAATGTGATGGAAGGACTTATGATGTGATGGAAGGACTTATGATGTGATGGAAGGACTTATGATGTGATGGAAGGACTTATGATGTGATGGAAGGACTTATGATGTGATGGAAGGACTTATGATGTGATGGAAGGACTTATGATGTGATGGAAGGACTTATGATGTGATGGAAGGACTTATGATGTGATGGAAGGACTTATGATGTGATGGAAGGACTTATGATGTGATGGAAGGACTTATGATGTGATGGAAGGACTTATGATGTGATGGAAGGACTTATGATGTGATGGAGGGACTTATGATGTGATGGAAGGACTTATGATGTGATGGAAGGACTTATGATGTGATGGAAGGACTTACGATGTGATGGAAGGACTTACGATGTGATGGAAGGACTTACGATGTGATGGGAGGACTTACGATGTGAGTGGAGGACTTACGATGTGAGTGGAGGACTTACGATGTGAGTGGAGGACTTACGATGTGAGTGGAGGACTTACGATGTGAGTGGAGGACTTACGATGTGAGTGGAGGACTTACGATGTGAGTGGAGGACTTACGGTGTGATGGAAGGACCTCAGATGTGATGGGGGACCTCAGATGTGACGGGGGACTTTAGATGTGATGGGGGACCTCGGATGTGATGGGAGGACCTTTGATGTGTTGGAAGGACCTCTGATGTGATGGGAGGACCTCTCATGGATTGGGAAGGTGACTGATGTGATGGAGGGACCTTGGATGTGATGGGGGACCTTGGATGTGATGGGGGACCTCTGATACAATGGAGTGACCACTGATTTTATTAAGGGACATTTGATGTATTGGAGAGACCTCTGAAGTGATGGGAAGACCTCTGTTGTAATGGGGGACCTCTGATGTGACAGTAATTCCATTAAGGTAGTTGTGTGCATCATCCCACACCCAGATGTCCCGTTGAGAAGTATTATGTTTTTTATACTTTAGACTGGGGTGCCTTGAGATTTTGCATACTTTTCAAGGGTGCCGCCACAAAAAAAATCAGGTGAATGGAATATTTTTTGGCCCTTCGGAAAACGGTCAAAGCATTTTTCTTATCAATGGAGACCCATACAAAGATACTTGACGAGAATTGCTAGATTCAATGTGCGATAATCCAGCGTAGTGCCCTTCTGTAGGATGGAGTGACCCCATAAACCCATAAGAAAAATCGCTCCTTTGATTCTGGGAAATCATTTTATTACACAGCGCACTGAACTCCGAGCCAATCGCTGACCAAAACTACTGGCCTGTAATTTTTATCCTGCACGCTTCTCTGCATCGGAGGGTATGTTAAGCAGCTCCAGTTAACTATAGCAGAGTTTTATAGAAGTCATTATGATTTATGGGAATTAATAAAGCCAGAGTTACCCATCTCCCAGCCATTGTGATGGAAGCGTAATCAGTCCTCGTTAAGTCCTGCGATACGGTTTAATGGACCAATAAGGAGGATTTGTTCTTAAAGGTCATGTCCACGGAGAAAGGAAAACTTATCACAGAGTTTGATACAATTTGAAAAGTTATTAGATAAAACGCAGCTTTGAAATCCAGAGAGTGTAAATTGAGTGCGAAATACGCGGCCGATTCTTGTTTTTTTAATTTTTGATGCATGATGCTGTGACAGTTTCCCGACTGTTATCTTGCGGCGGTGGCACTTTGATGCGACAAGGCTTTTTTGGTTTTGTGGTTAGCACTGTGGCTTTGTAGCATTGCGTTTCTACCTAAACTTCCTATCAGGAGAATATTATCTGCGTGAAGTTTGTTCTCCCCATGTTTGTGGTGATGTCCTCAAAGTCCCTCGCTGTCTTCTAATTAAAATCATTATTGGCTTCTCAGCAAACTAGCATGGTGATGGATTTGAATTTTTCTGCGAGCTGCGTGACGCATTACATAGTTAGGTTGAAAAAAGACACAAGTCCATTTAGTTCAACCAAAAAAAAAATACCATATACACAATCCTTTACCCACAATTGATCCAACATTGTACAATATGTTGGTGTCATATAAATAGATAAACTAGATACAGTATATACTCGAGTCACCTTTTTGCGCCTGATCTCCCGCAATTTGGGGACCCGGTACTTGGCACACATGTAGCCCCACTCTTCCTCTACAAGTGTGAAAAGTTTGTTGTCCAGGGGACCCACGGCCGGGGAGTAACGGTTTTTCAAAGTCAGCACCCCTTCCATAGACTCTAATGTTAAACGGTAATTTTCTCTGGTGATTTTGGGGACTTGGTACTGGCCAGTCGTAGTGCCTCTGGACCCAGAACTTGGCCACACATGTATCCTCATTTCTCCTCTACAAGTGTGCAAAGTTTGTTGTCTGGGGGATCTACAGCTGGGGAGTAACGATTTTTAAAATTTGGCACCCCTTCCATAGACTCCCATGTTAAATGTCAGTCTAATCATGGGCACAGTGAGGCATGGACACAGTGAGGCATGGACACAGTGAGGCATGGACACAGTGAGGCATGGACACAGTGAGGCATGGACACAGTGAGGCATGGACACAGTGAGGCATGGACACAGTGAGGCATGGACACAGTGAGGCATTGACATTGAACCCAGTGAGGCATACAGATGGACACCCTAGGCTTATACACGAGTCAATACATTTTCCCATTTTTTTGTGGTAAAATTAGGTGCCTCGGCTTATATTCGGGTCGGCTTATACTCGAGTATATAGGGCCGGTGCTGCCTGGAATCTTGCAACCAGTGACAATTTACGCTCAGACAGTGAGGCCAGGAGCGCCTAGTGCAGCACTGCTGTCCCCACCCACCTCAGCACCTCCTCCTTCTTCCGGCACCCAGCGGAAAGCAGCAGGGACTGGTGTGATCTTCACTCTCCAGATAGTGACTCCACTTCTTTCCTTCAATGCATGTGGCTCATGCAGAGGGAGTGACAGCAACACTGCATCTGGTGGCAGGCTATGGGTGGCAAAAGGCACTGCATCTGGTAGCAAGTGGCACATTCACCTGACAAATAACCCGCCGCCAAATTCCACATCAACCCCCGAGACTACATTTCCCCCCAGCCCCCTCATCTTTTTTTGGGGAAGGTGAGAGAGGGGGTGTGTCCCTGAATGGCAGTTTGAAAATGTGGTCACCCCAAGTTGATCTGGGAGATTGGACATCAACAAACCACATGTCACCTTCATATTATCGCGGGGCCGAACTTTGCAAGTAAAGTCATTTCCCCTGTAATTGGAAACCCATTTTTATACATCATACACCCTGCAGATTGGCTCATCTTCACGTCAATGGCCCTGTATCTCCACACTTGGCAAAGGCCTTTATCATCTAATAATTCAGGGCTGTTAAGAAACTCCAGAAAAATCAGGCCAACGGCTGCCAGTAGCTGAGCCTAGAGTCTCGCTTGAGCACTTTAATGGTTAAATGGCACTGGATTACTTGCGGAGGGGGGGTTGTGTGCCATTTAAAATATTTTCTGTTCGGCACAAGCGCTATTAAACAGAACAAGCAGTGAGTGACGGAACACAAAGACAATAATCCGCAGGAAAGCGCCATTATCGGTGGTTAATGTCCCGCGGCAAAGGTGGCCATTTTTAAAGTTCCAGCAACACCAACCATGTTAACAACACACGTTTCTGGCTGAAAGCAGTTATGCTAAATTCTTAATTGTGGATAAAAGATGCACTAAAACGCCAGGAGGGCACTTCACTGACGGCCTTGTGTACAAGGAGCCTTACTCTCAACCTGAAAAATAAGACTCAAGTATATATAAATGTAGCACTACCGCTGCAGGGGTTGCAGATGACTGCGTTCCCCACTCTGGCACAGCCAGGCATTTCTACACTGTCCAGACACAAGGAATAGTCTTTGAGCTTGGTTTTTGTTGTTTTTTTGGGGGGAAATAATTTGGATGGGGAATATAAATGATGGGATGTGCAGTTTAGCTTGCAGCAAAACAGGGACAACTTCATCATTATGTACAGCTCCAGATTAGTCTTCCTACTGAAACTGGCAGTCTCTAATTGAAAAGATGCAAATGCCCCTTAAGGACTAGGAACTCTCAGGCCCCGTACACAAGACCGAGTTTCTCGGCAGAATTCAGCCAGAAACTCGATCGGAGCTGAATTCTGCCGAGAAACCCGGCCGTATGAACCCTTTTTCAGCCGAGGAAGCCGACGAGTTCCTCGTCAAGCCAAATAGAGAACATGTTCTCTATTTCCTCGCTGTTCAATGAGGAAAGTTGACTCGCCGAGATCCTCGGCGGCTTCACACAGAACTCGACGAGCAAAACGATGAGTTTTGCCCGTCGAGTTCCTCGGACGTGTGTCCTTTAGAAAGTAGCACAAAGTGGTGGAGACAACATTCCGGAGTATCTCTAACTCCCCTGTAGACACTTGTCCCAGTTCTACCGACTGCAGGAAATTATAACCCACCTGGCTGTTTCTTCACAAGTCTACCCCCGGCTGCCTCTTCACCAGCCCATCCCGCTGCCTCTTTACCAGCCCATCCCGCTGCCTCTACACCAGCCCATCCCACTGCCTCTACACCAGCCCATCCCACTGCCTCTACACCAGCCCATCCCACTGCCTCTACACCAGCCCATCCCGCTGCCTCTTTACCAGCCCATCCCGCTGCCTCTACACCAGCCCATCCCACTGCCTCCTCACCAGCCCATCCCGCTGCCTCCTCACCAGCCCATCCCGCTGCCTCCTCACCAGCCCATCCCGCTGCCTCTTCACCAGCCCATCCCGCTGCCTCTTCACCAGCCAATCCCGCTGCCTCTTCACCAGCCCATCCCGCTGCCTCTTCACCAGCCCATCCCGCTGCCTCTTCACCAGCCCATCCCGCTGCCTCTACACCAGCCCATCCCGCTGCCTCTACACCAGCCCATCCCGCTGCCTCTACACCAGCCAATCCCGCTGCCTCTACACCAGCCAATCCTG
The DNA here is from genome assembly GCF_905171775.1 of Rana temporaria. Classification (NCBI taxonomy): domain Eukaryota; kingdom Metazoa; phylum Chordata; class Amphibia; order Anura; family Ranidae; genus Rana; species Rana temporaria. The sequence continues at coordinate 174,025,689 of NC_053497.1, read as the reverse complement.
CTGCCTCTACACCAGCCCATCCCAGCTGCTTTCGGAGACCTCCCAGGGCAAGGTAAAGGAAACATTTAAGCACAACGCTGCCTTCCAGAGAGACCTGCTACATGTGGCAGTCTCTCCCCTTGTTAGTCCCTGTCCATGCTGATGTACACACACTGTCTTCCGTGCTCCCGCTGCGCTGCCACTGAGAAAAGTTTATTTTTAAACCGTTCTGCTGTCAGGATCCTCCCAAGTCAGCTCAAGCTTCAGCCTGGGAAACCCCCCCTGGCAGGGGTTCCTTTTAAGGGTCACCGACAGTCTCCTCAGCACTCCATCTCTATCTCCCACCTGACTCCCCTGTCAGCATAACGCATCTATATTTAAAGACTGGCTCAGACACCATGTCTGGCCCACTGCCTGGGGATTGCCTGAGCTCCTCCATGTATGCAGATCAACCCTCCTGGCCTCTTCCCTCCAGCTACTAGAAGCTTCTCCTAACTCGCAGAACCAGGGGGAGGCATCAGCAACCTGCCTGTATGAGTCATCCAGCCTGACCTGCAATAAACCCTTGTCCCAGATTCAAGACTCAAGTTAAATACGAGCCAAGACATAAATTTGTCTGCACTCACACTAGACTACTTTAAACCATTCATATCCCACCCTATCCAAAGGAAATGTTGACCTCAAGATCAATATGCATGCACTATTATTTTTCATTGAAATCTGCAGAGCATTACACTGACAACCAGTACATTGGGGTGCAATGCAGAATCTCCTCTAATGCCTTCTTCCAGCCCCATACCGAGGTACTAACCTACCGAGAAAGAGGGATCGTTGCTGTGCTCTACAGAGTTCAGCCCGCTGTCATTCAGGTAAGTATAGGGAAGCTGAAGGGTGATTTAGGCTGGGGGCCGGGGAATACAACCATACTTTATATTTCAAACTAAATAGAGGTGTAATATGAAGCATGGTCTAAAGGTGAACTTTAATACCAGAAAATGGAATTTTGAGATTCTTGTAGAATCCCTGCGGTAACTAGTTTTCTTTCAATATTACAGAGTTTAGAAATAAAATGTAAAAAGTATACCGCAGATCAGGAGGAATTCTCCAGGAGGGCTCTCACACTAGGAGTTACTGTAGAAGAGGAAAGGCGAGAACATCCAGCCACACAAGATCAACTGCACTGTTAACAATTGTTCCTAGAAGTAACTTTGGCAGTTCGACTTATTGACAACCTGTCAAATACTCTCCACTAAGCCATAATAGATAGCAGAGACAACAATTTGGTGAGCTAGAAATATATTCAGCCAATTATTTTCCAAGGAGCTTGCAACATCGCTGTTGTACGAACCCTGAAGTCTTCACTATGAGCCATATGACAGTTGGCGTTCTTGTACTTCACTTTTAAGCTGAATGCCAGTCAAACTGCTAAATGCATTGATAAAATACCATACATATATGGGAGTTGTTCTACCTACCATAAGATTTGTACATCTAGTCCTGAGATTTACATATCCCATGGCATAGCCGGGGGGTGACACTGCTTTCTCTGTTACAGTAAAGCAACTGGGGTCATCTCTCCACCCCTAGTCTACGGACTAGACAGTGTAAGGGCATAAAGAGACCATCCTTCTGCTTACTCTGCTGTCTCTCTTTCCTATTAGCATGTATCTCAGCATATGTGCATGTAGCTCACCAGATTGGCTTCTAGCTCTGCCCCTCCCTTCTCAGCCTATGCTGCTGTACAGGGACTACAGGAGGCAGATAGCAAGTTACATTTAGGTATTGCCCAATACATTTAATAATCTGCATTAATTTGCATCTGTTATATCTTCAAAAAAGGACCTCCAATGGCATAAGAAAAGTACTCTTGCTCTCTAGCTCCCTTGTTACCTCCTCCCATGCTCGCCTTCGGGACTTCTCCAGAGCCTCTCCCATTCTCTGGAACTCCCTGCCCCAGTATGTCCAATCAGCCCCTACCCTGTCCACCTTTAGGAGATCCCTGAAAACTCATTTATTCAGGAAAGCCTATCCCACGCCCACCTAACAACTGTCCCCGAGCCACCCCCATCAAATTCTCTCCAGCTATTACCTTTTGTACCACCACCCCATCCATTTAAAATGTAAGCTCTACGAGCCAGGCCCTCCTGTACCCTTTGTATTGAACTGTACTGTAATTGTGTTGCTATATGTGACAGACTCACCCGGGACAGAGGCTTTTGGAGGGGACTGAATGCTAGCCTCTCGCCTTGCGATCATGGGCCCTGGCATTTGGGGGGAACGGTGTTCTTTGTGAGCTGTATGCCTGGAGACCCTGTATATGCCATATTAGCGTGACTGACTGATTCATACTGTTGGGACATACAGTGTAAGTAGATGCTAATGCCCTCGCCTCCAGCCATCTGTCTGTTCTCTGTGCTAATTGACCCGGCGATTGTGTGAAGATATCCTGTGTTTACACTTATGATAATGTGTATTGTATAGCAGATGAAAGAGGAGATGTGACGTCTACCCTGAAAGGTCACATCATCTACGAGTCACCTAGTCTGGGTAAATGATTAGTTAATTAGCTCATGTTAATTTATGTTCTGGTTACCTCCTCTTTAAACTGTATATAAGGTTGTATTCATGGTTCTATTAAACACTCCATGTTCAGCAGACAAAAAAGTCTTGTCTCGTTGTGTGCTTGTGAGCAGCTGGAATATCTGATATCTACATCCAGACTAATAGGAAGCGGTATATGACAGAAGCACTCAAGCGGAGTGTGGGATGTTCCGTTACACTATATAAATCGTGTATAATAATAATAATAATAATAATAATAACCCTAATGTCTTTAAAAAGCCATTTGGAAAAATGTTGACCCACAAAAAATGCCTACCTTGTCCCCAGTCTCTAGCACCTCTGGGAGGTATGGATGACATCACCATGCCTTCCAGTGAGCTCAAAATCGGTTATGTACCTGGGTGTATTCGAACCAGGATGTTCCTGGTCACAAAGCTGCAGGCCTACTTGTTGTGCCACGGAGGAGCTCTGGAGTTATGGCAATGTTCTCTCAATTTGATGCATTACCTTGGACTCACAAGCCCCACCTGCTGATCTACAATCAAAGCAGCCCATAAATAGCAGCACTTCCTGTCTCTCAGTGCCGTTTGTGTGGACTAGCTCCTCAGGTGATAGCTTTGTGCCTGAATACTGTGTATGAACTTCTGCCCGAATTCCTGACTACTTTCTAGCCTGCTGATTTTGTACTTCACCGCCAGCTCGTGTATGACCTTTGCCTTCTTGACCACTCTCTGGATTTCGATCGTGTACTGATCTGTTGCCGACCTGACCTGCCTACGTTTTCGCCTGAATCCTCAGCACACAAGCTCCACTTCGGACATTACCTATCACAGGTACCTTACAAAATTCCACAATTAATGGGTTTAAGTGCATTCTTAACCACTTGCCGTCGCCGCACCGTCATAATACGTCCACAAGGTGGCTCTCCTAGGCGAGAGCACGTATTATGACGTCCTGCCTTTTAGCCGCCACTAGGGGCGCACGCTCGCCCCCGACTCCCGTGCGTGTGCCCGGCGGGCGCGATCGCCGCCGGGCACACGCGATCGCTCGGTACAGAGCGGGGAACGGGAGCTGTGTGTGTAAACACACAGCTCTCGTTCCTGTCAGCAGGGGAAATGCTGATTTTCTGTTCATACAATGTATGAACAGAAGATCAGTGTTTCCCCTAGTGAGGCCACCCCCCCCCCACAGTAAGAACACACCCAGGCATACTTAACCCCTTCCCCGCCCCCTAGTGTTAACCCCTTCACTGCCAGTGGCATTTTTATAGTAATCTAATGCATTTTTATAGCACTTATCGCTATAAAAATGCCAATGGTCCCAAAAATGTGTCAAAAATGTCCGAAGTGTCCGCCATAATGTCGCAATACTGAAAAAAAAAATCGCTGATCGCCGCCATTACTAGTAAAAAAAAATATTAATAAAAATGCCATAAAAATACCCCCTATTTTGTAAACGCTATAACTTTTGCGCAAACCAATCAATAAACGCTTATTGTGATTTTTTTTTACGAAAAATATGTAGAAGAATACGTATCGGCCTAAACTGAGGAAAAAAAATGTTTTTTTATATATTTTTGGGGGATATTTATTACAGCAAAAAGTAAAAAATATTCATTTTTTTCAAAATTGTCGTTCTATTTTTGTTTATAGCGCAAAAAATAAAAAACGCAGAGGTGATCAAATACCACCAAAAGAAAGCTCTATTTGTGGGAAAAAAAGGACGCCAATTTTGTTTGGGAGCCACGTCGCACGACCGCGCAATTGTCTGTTAAAGTGACGCAGTCCCGAATCGCAAAAAGTACTCTGGTCTTTGGGCAGCAATATGGTCCGGGGGGTAAGTGGTTAAGCAGTTTTGAGCACCTGCTGAAAGGTGTGATAATTTCACCGATGCCTCCTGAAAGGTTGGAAGACAAGGACAACATTTTTTTTTTTTTTTGCAAATGGTTTGTTTTTGTTTTTCTGAATTTCTATGCTAAGGGTGTCAAACTCAATTTCATCATGGGCCGCATCAGCAATTATTGCCCTCAAAAGGGTCGGTTGCATCTGTAAGATTAGATGTCCATCGCATCCCCTCCCCTTACATTGGATGTCAAGAGCCACCCCACCATCAGAAGTTGAGTCATCTACTTTCCCTTACATCACAGTGCACCCGCCTTTCCTTATGCTGCTGCTGGGAAGAAGCTGGATGCATTGCTTGAAAGCAAAAGTAAGGTTCTGGAGGAGGACCAGAGGAGGGCTGGAGCTCTCCTGCAACTGCAGGAGAGGTGTGAGGGCCACATGAAATGGACTGGAGGGCCGGATTTGGCCCACAGGCCTTGTGTTTATGTCTATGCCATTTGTGTTGGGGAGCAGGTGGACCTTTTGTTTGCCATGGAATGACCACTCTATAGGAGATAAGGGTTAATCCAAAGGAAAGTCCAGTTCCTAATTTCTCTACAATATTTTTTTCACTGATCCACATTCATAGATTGGATCTTTGCTTGTTGAAGAGCCAATCATCAAAACACGAACTAAAATGGTTTTATTCTGTAGCTAGATAACCGAAGACCTTAGGATTCCCTGAAGGTAGGAGAAGTTCCACATTAAACGTGGAGAACCTGTAGAGTAGTCCCAATACAGAGAATTCTCTGGCTTAAAATCATACGAACCATGAACAGAGTTCAACGATCAGTTTCTCTCGGAGCTGAAGAAGTGAATAATGACTTCATTTCATTAGGTTACTCTGGAAACCACAGCTGCAGCAAAGACTTACCTGTAGTTGAAGGGCTTCGTCATTCTCTAGGCCTTCCACGATCGGCGCAAACCTTTCTCGGTTGTTGATTTCTGCCGCCGTGCTTATCGCCTCAAGGAGTTTGTCCAAGCTAATTAAGAAAAAAAAAGTCAGTATGGCTTTTTTTTTCACAATAGTAATTGCAATTTTAATAGAGGCCAGTTAATTTAAAGGACTATTTCAGCCAAAACGAACATTTCAGTTTAGTTTTGGCACTAATTGGCTGAATCACACGGTAGTAATTGGTGTCTTTGCCCATCTCACAAGGTCATAAGAAACGTGTCTCTCTCTGCCAGTCAGTAGTTTAGTCTACATTATGATACAGTCATCATCTGGCATTGAGTAGGGTGGAACTCTAAGGCCTTGTACACGCGACCGGTCCATCCAATGAGAATGGTCCGACGGACTGTTTTCATCGGTTCACCGCTGAAGTCGCCTGATGGTCTGATGTGCGTACACACCATCAGTTCAAAAACCGATCGGGTCACAACGCGGTGACGTAAAACACACGACGTGCTGAAAAAAACGAAGTTCAATGCTTCCAAGCATGCGTCAACTTGATTCTGAGCATGTGCGGGTTTTGAACCGATGCTTTTGTGTACTAACCATCGGTTTGGTCCGATCGGTCAGTGGTCCATCGGTTCGATTTTAAAGCACGCTCTAAAATTTTGGTCCGAAGGACAAAAGACGGATGGGTCGTACACGGTCGGTTTGGTCCGATGAAACTGAACCTCGGTCCATTCTCATCGGTTTTGTCTGACCATGTGTACGCGGCCTAAAGCCTCTTAACACGATTGGACTCCTATCGGACAGATCCGTGGATTTTGTCCGAAGGGCGTTGGCCGTCAACTTGTTCTGCATACAGACGGCAGGACTTTTTCAGCCAACATACATGGAATTACGTGTTTTTACTGCTCTTTTAGCGCTACCCTTAGGGCAACTTCTGGTAATGTTGTCTGATGGTTCGCATTGGTTTGGAGCATGCGTGTTTGTACTTTGGATTTTAGTCCGACAGATGTGTGTACACACAATCGGATAATCCGACGGAACACATTTGTTGTCGGACAATTTGAGAGCATGAACATCCAACATTTGTTGTTGGAAATTCCGACAACAATTGTCCGATGGAGCATACAGACGGTCGAATTATCTGACAAAGCACGTCTATCGGACAATTGTTGTCGGAATAGCCAATCGTGCGTATGGGCCTTTAGTTCTAGTAGGGATAGCTGTCCTCATAATACCCAAGATACAGTAGGTAAGGACTCAACACGTAATCCACCTTTCTTGCATTCGTCCAAAACTAAAAGGGCAATTTTTGGTTAAAGTGACATCAATGGGTGAGTTTGTCAGGCGGTGCCACTTTTCAATCTTTGCAAGATGAGCTCAATTTCATGGTTGTAACATGTTTCACCAGCTGCAATGTTGGCATTTAGGTGAGAGGTCTTCAGCCTGAAGGTGCCACCAGTTTAAAATGGTCCTTGGAGTTGTCAATGGAGGAGCAGAGGGGAGACTTCCCAAAGGGCACAACTGTTATGCCGCGTACACACGATCGGAAATTCTGACGTTAGCTTTTGGTAGAAAATTTCGACCATGTGTATGCTCCATTGGAATTTCCACCAAGATAAATTTGAGAGCTGGTTCTCAAATTTTCCGACAAGAAAAGTTCTTGGAGGAAATTCCAATCGTCTGTATGCAATTCCGCACCAAAAACCAGGCATGCTCTGAAGCAGGTCGACGCATGCTCGGAAGCATTGAGCTTCATTTTTCTCGGGTCGTCGTAGTGTTGTACGTCACCGCTTTCTTGACAGTCGGAATTTGGTGTGACCGTGTGTATGCAAGACAAATTTGAGTCAAGATTCCGTCAGGAAAAAAATCCACTATTTTGTTGACGGATTTTCCGATTGCGTGTACGCGGCATAACAGAATCTCCTGTCAATGGAAAGATTTATCCAAAATTTTAGGAGTTTCCCCCTCATTTCATTTTGTGAGACAGAAAATTAGTGAACACTTCACCCATCGGCAGGGGCGGACTGACAACTCATGGGGGCCCCCGGGCAATAGAAGACTATGGAGCTCCTGGGCTTACAGGTGGCCACCACGCCAGGAGGCAGTGCAGAGGCGGGGCAGCTAAAATCTCAGGATTTTCACATCAGAAGCATGTTGGTTTCAGACATATCAGGGACAGATATAAAAAAAACAGATTTTTGCATACTGTCCCTGGTTTTACTAAGCCTGGCAACCCTGATGACATGGGGCCCTCGGGCAGTGCCCAAGTGACTCAATTGCCAGTCCGCCCCTGCCCATTGGAACAAAGACAGCAATAAAGGCTGGCAGAGGTTCTTTCTCTACCCTTCACTATTTAAAACTATTAAAAATACTTTAGCTGAAGTTCCTTTATATATTTATACAGCAAATACATTATGAACACACCGCTTCCACATTACCCAACAAAACTTACATATTGTCCTCTCCGACAATGCAGATGGCAGATAAGATCTTCAAGATTTCGGTCATCATGTTGGCTTGCTTGGGATCAATCGCTCTGGCCAACAGGAGCAAACTTCGCTCTTCTCCCAGAATCCTTTGCAGGCCATACTGTTGAATAAAGTATCTCATTAGGTTTTTTTTATTTTCTTTGAGCTGCTTGTTTTTCTGTATTACTTACTAAAAGATAAATCTGACAATTGAAAGAAAAACTTGACAAAATCAGTCCAACTAAAAAAGTAGAAAATATGGACTTGTTGAACATCTAAATAATGTAATACATGTCGGGACTGGGAGAGGTCAGTAGTAGGTACCACATCCCATTAGATGAAGTTAAGCTTTAATTTTTTTTTTTACTGGTTACATGTTTTGAGTTACAGAGGAGGTCTAGGGCTAGAATTATTGTTCTCGCTCTAACGTTCGCGGCAATACCTCACGTGTGTTGTTTGAAGACGGTTTTCATATGTGGGCGGGACGTATGCGTTTGCTTCTGCGTGTGAGCACACAGGGACAGGGGCACTTTAACCACTTAAGGACTGCCTCCTGCCGCCTCCTGCACCGGCGGCGATCGGGTCCCGCGGCCACGGAGCTTAGGACCAGATCGCGTGCACGCACGACCCACGGCTGGGCTCTTAAAGGCGACGTACCTGTACGTGTATGGCACGGCTAGGCACAGGCACGTACAGGTATGTCGCCTTTAAGAGCCCAGCCGTGGGTCATGCGTGCACGCGATCCGGTCCGAAGCTGCGGGACCCGCAGACCCGATTGCCGCCGGTGTCCCGCGATCGGTCACAGGAGCTAAAGAACGAGGAGAGGTGTGTGTAAAACACACCTTCCCCGTTCTTCACAGTGGCACTGTGAGTGATCGTCTGTTCCCTGATATAGGGAAAGACGATCAATGATGTCACACGTCCAGCCCCGCCCCCCTACAGTTAAAAACACATATGAGGTCACACTTAACCCATACAGCGCCCCCTAGTGGTTAACTCCTAAACTGCAATTGTCATTTTCACAGTAATCAGTGGATTTTATAGAACTTTTTTCTGTGAAAATGACAATGGTCCCAAAAAATGTGTCAAAATTGTCTGATGTGTCCGCCATATTGTCGCTGATCGCTGCCATTAGTAGTAAAAAAAAAAAAATTATTAATAAAAATGCCATAAAACTATCCCCTATTTTGTAAACGCTATAAATTTTGCGCAAACCAATCGTTAAACGCTTATTGCGATTTTTTTGTCAAAAATAGGTAGAAGAATACGTATCGGCATAAACTGAGAAAAAAAAATGTATATCTTTTTGGGGATATTTATTATAGCAAAAGGTAAAAAATATAGATTTTTTTTCAAAATTGTCGCTCTAATTTTGTTTATAGCGCAAAAAATAAAAACTGCAGAGGTGATCAAATACCACCAAAAAAAAGCCATTCGTGGGAAAAAAAGGACGCCAATTTTGTTTGGGAGCCACGTCGCACGACAGCGCAATTGTCAGTTAAAGTGACGCAGTGCCGAATCGCAAAAAGGGACAAGGTCCTTTACCTGCATAATGGTCCGGGTCTTAAAGCGGAGGTTCACCCTAAAAACATGCATTTAACATTCCATTCAGCATAATTCCAACATTTACACTATGCCGTTTTTTTTTTTTGCTGTACATACCGTCTTATTGTTATTTTCCACCAGGCTTCCGGGTTCTCACTCCCGCGGGAGTAGGCGTTCCTATGCAGAGACTAGATGATTGACGCCTTGTGAAAAACTTCCTCCCGGCGCATTAGGGGCGTCACCAGTTTTCTGAAAGTAGCCGGCTCTATACGGCGACTGCGCAGTCAGCTCTATACGGCAGGCGCATATAGAGCCGACAGGCAGTTCGGCTACTTTCGGGAAAACTGGTGACGCGCCTTATGCGCCGGGGGGAAGTTTTTCACAAGGCGTCAATCATCTAGCCTCTGCATAGGAACGCCTACTCCCGCGGGAGTGAGAACCCGGAAGCCAGGTGGAAAATAACAATAAGACGGTGTGTACAGCAAAAAATAAAAAAATAAACGGCATAGTGTAAATGTTGGAATTATGCTGAATGGAATGTTAAATACATGTTTTTAGGGTGAACCTCCACTTTAAGTGGTTAATGCAAACAGACGATTTAAAATATTTGTTTCAGAAAGTTCCTCGGGGGCTTTCTCATCTACCCTATTATTACTGGTGACTATTAACAACATCAAAAACATGTTTTAAATGATGTACTCTTTATTCAGATGAAGGATAACAAACTGATAAGGCGGATCTTAAGACGTTTCATGGATGGAAAACAGTTTTATGCATTAATATTAGAAGACAATTTTAAATATTTGTTTGTGGAAGTTCCTCGGAGGCCTTCTCACTCACCTTATTGTTCATGAAAGCTTTCAGGCATTGGATGAGCTTATGCTGATTTTTCTTGTCAATACTTTCCTGCCTTGAGAATAAAAATAAATAAATAAATAAATAAACAATTAGCATATTTAGCAAAGCAAAGAGAAATACATCTTTCCAATCATCTTTGAAATCACATCTGGATTGGTTGCTTTAGGTATCTATACTTTAAAAAGAAAATGATTAACATGATTGATGAGTCAATGGTTCACAAAATATACTGCGGGTTGCAATAATTTTTCTGATCCCTGATGGATTATTATTTTTTTTCTTCATAACCTATTTACGTTATCTGCATTATTCGATTTGTTGAGAACTTGTACTCAATCATGTTGTAAGTCAGAGAACAAATGAACTAAACTATATCTATAAATGTAATAAATTCCAGGTATGGATGTTTTACATAGTTCCAAGCTTGGATCAATGTAACTATGCATATTCCATAACTGTGGGGTTCCTCTAGAAGCGGGAAATTACCGTGATCTCTACTAGCCTCCAGGTCCTGTGTCAAGCGGCTGCCCTGCTGCACTGTGAACACCGGAGGCAGTGGCGGTGCGCCTATAGAGGGCGACGGAGCGCCGGCCCCTCTGGCTCGCGCACAGCCACTGATTACAATTGCATGAATCTATGTTATTGTTGCCGCTGCTGCCGATTATTTAGATGGCCGGATGGTGAGCGCCGGCCACCTGAATAACGGCAGCTGGTTGGCTGTGTGGAAGTGCCTATCAGAGCCAGCAGCTTTCTGAGTACAGCCCTCAGGCTGTAGTCGTCTTCCAGGAAACTTATCTAAGGGACGTACAGGGGGTGCATTCCTTAGATGAGACTGACAGGCGTCTCAGCCAATCAGGTTCACCAGTTCTGGTTACCAGTAACCTGATTGGCTGAAGCGTCACCGAGGGCGGGAGAAGACATCGAGGGACGTGCAAGGAGGATGGCTGACCCTAAGAAAGGTAAGTGCCGGGCGGGGGGGGGGGCATTTTACAGGGCACAGCGGCGACAATGGGCACAGTGGCCTCAATGGGCACAGTGGCGACAATTGGCACAGTGGCGACAATTGGCACAGTGGCGACAATTGGCACAGTGGTGACAATATACTATGTGGCCCCATAATCTATTGCCCGGGGGCCCCAAAATCTCCTATTGCCTGGAGGCCCCATGAGTTGTCAGTCCGCCCCTGGCACTTCCACCACTGGAAGTGCCTTTGTTATCACTTAGCACTGGCCTTTGCTCTGACATCAGTTTGAGATGTTTCAGTGATCATTCAGAAACCATTGACAGGTGCACTTGACCTCCTTCAGACCTGCATAAACCTATGCTTCATGCGGAGTTTGCATTCCAATAGACTGGAGGTGGAGCTGTAAGAGGGAATAGGTAGGGCCTAAAGAGGAAGGGGTGTGGTTAACAGATGACAGGGTGGGTCTTTAATATGAAGGGGTGTGGCCTTGACAGGAAGGGGTGTGCCATATTTAAATTAGGGGGTGCACCGATTTAATCAGGCCTAGGGCAGCACAAAACCTTAAATACACCACTCGGTGGGGGTGACCTCACCGGGAGGTCTGGAGGGGGAACATTGAGAGAAGCATCAAACACGGTCACACTCCATACAAGTCAATTAGGTCTTTATCTAAATCCCATGTGTTTAAAAATAGATAATATGTTCCTTACTGTCTTTTGTCCAGAAGTCTCTCCAGAATATCCAAAAGCACGCCAAGGCCTTCATGTCCGAAGTTGTTGACCCAACTGTAGAACAAGAGAATAAAATAAATGAAGCGTTATTGCAAGCTTTGCTTTGGCTAAGAAAAATCAAGAACGTTTCGTCAGTTTTTTTTATTTTAGAATAAATTGTTGTCTCTTTGTGTCTATTTTGAATGTTTCAAATTGCAGTTTGTAAATTATGCCCTGTTAAACAGCAGTCAGTCAGCACAAAGTGACAAGGCAGTTTTGTCAAGTGACAAGATTAAAACAATGCCGTGTGAATGTGAAGTGCAGATAGAATTTCCTTTATTAAATCTTCTTACTTTTAACTGCAAATTAAAACTGGATGCATGCTCACTAGAAGGCTTGTGGATACTTGACCATCTCTTCTAATGAGCTTGTTGGACATTCAATACAGAATAGGGGCCTTCACCAAACAAGGTTGGAAGAACACAATTGTCTAAAATGTCTTTGTATGCTGTTGCATTAACCGTACCCTTCACTGGAAACCCCTGAAATCAATACAGTAAAACCTTATGTAGCGCCCTGCTCCCAATGATCGGGGCGCTATTCTAAATTTAGAGGGTGTCTGAGCCAATAGTGGGCTCAAACTTTGTTGAAATTCCATTGAAATTAGCCTCTGTTCTGGCTATGGTTGTGCTCGAGAGAATTTTCCCCTGTTGCCTGTAGGTGGCATTACCACCTCAGGCCCATGTTGGAACACAAGCGAACCATGGTGTGTTAAAGCGGAGCTCCACCCTAAAGTGGAACTCCCGCTGATCAGAACCCTCCCCCCCTCCGGTGTCACATTTGACACCTTTCAGGGGGAGGGGGGTACAGATACCTGTCTAAAGATAGGTATTTGCACCCACTTCCGGCCACACAGTCTCGGGAAGACTGCGGGCATGACGTCACCCCCCGTTGTGTTCTGGGAACACTCGGCTCCCAGTACACAGCGGGAGCCAATCGGCAGGCGTAGCGCGACTCGCACATGCACCGTAGGGAACCGGGCAGTGAAGCCGGAGCGCTTCACTTCCTGGTTCCCTCACCGGAGGATGGCGGGGGGCAGCAGAGTGACGAGCGATCGCTGGACTCCAGGACAGGTAAGTGTCCTAATATTAAAAGTCAGCAGCTGCAGTATTTGTAGCTGCTGGCTTTTAATATTTTTTTTTCAGCGGAGCTCCGCTTTAAGTGACCCTTCTCGGCAGCAGCCCAGTGGGAGTGGTGCCCTGCTGTGCATGCCAGGAAGGGATACTTAAGGGGCAAATGCCGTTTTTCGGGGTCCTTCGCCTTGTGGCTCTCCTGGCGCGAGGCACGTGTGTGTGTGATCTTGACCTCGGGACCATGTTGGCCTGAGGTGGCATCTCCATGGAGTAGGCCCAGCTATGCTGGCTGGGGCTTACAATTCAAAAGGGGATCCCAAGCTGTCCATCCAAGTGGGGGAAGCTGCTTAACGAAGGAAACCCGGGGGAGGACCTGCCCTGGAGGAAACCAAGCAAAGCAAGCTAATGTTTTGGGATAGGCCTGGTGACTACATTATAAAGGGATTCACTACTCTATTTGTCTTACAGTTCGCCAGGTTGGCTTAAAGTAAGGTGACCAGATTTTTAAAAATGAAATCCGGGGACATATTTTTTGTTTACTAGTAATGGCAACAATCAGCGACTCTCTGCCCGTCGCCGCCCGCCTCACAGCCTCTCAAGTCTTACTCTTCGGGCCCCGGCTACTACTGGATGGGGACCGAAGAAAGATCACTCTGCCAGGGAAGGCAAGGAAATCGGCAGGTGGCTGGCCAGGATTTGAGCCAAGGCAGAAGAACATGCGAGCGAAGCTGAATGGGCATGCGCCCGAAACTGAAGAAATATTTCCTCCGCTCCGACCAGCACATGATCATCAGAAAGGGGAACAGATAATGGGAAAAACACAACCCCCCTATGCTAGTAGGCACGGCGGAGCAGGGTTGTGTAATTCAAATTTTTTTATTTTAATTCTGCACTGATTGTCTTTGAAATTGCCCCTGCCCCCTATTAAATCCAATCTGGGGACAAAACCAGGGACAGACTTGGTCCGGGGACAATGTCCTCAATCAGGGGACTGTCCCCTGAAACTGGGGATGTCTGGTCACCCTAGCTTAAAGGCTTAAAGGCTCATGAATACTGGAACTTTAGACAGTTTTTGTGTGCTCTGTACCGCGTTCCTGAACCTTCCCCCTTCTCTCCTTCTACCTTCTACTTTCTTCACAGGTTTATGCAGCAAAAATAAAACCTAACAGTTGAAGGTTTTACATCTTGTGTGGACATTGCAATTTCTACAGACTTTCTTCCCTGGACAATGAACTTTGAGGTAACGTGCAAAACCCGAATCTAAACCAGCAGCTCCTACAGGGGTAGTGCTACAGTTGGATTGCGAGCATAATTTGTTCCAGAAACATGCTTGTAATCTAAAGCACTTGTATATCAAACCGAATTTCCCCATAAGAAATAATGGAAACTCAATTGAATCGTTCCCCAACCATTAATTCATAGGTCTTTCAGTCTATAGTCCATATAAAAATATTATAGCAATGTGATCGGTTGTGTAACCATAAAATGCCCATTCACACATGAAAGCCTCCACAAGGGGATTAGAAGAAAAATCCAGCGTGTGGAAGGCGACGTGGCAAGTGACAATCCGCAACATGAGACAGGTGACGTGGCAAGTGTCAATCCGCAACATGTGGCAGGTGATGTGGCAAGTGACAATCTGCAACTTGTGGCAGGTGATGTGGCAAGTGACAATCTGCAACTTGTGGCAGGTGACGTGGCAAGTTACAATCTGCAACTTGTGGCAGGTGACGTGGCAAGTGTCAATCTGCAACATGTGGTAGGTGACGTGGCAAGTGACAATCCGCAACGTGTGGATGACAACGTGGCAAGTGACATGCTGCATCAGGTGGCAGGTGGCATGGCAAGTGACACACTCGGGGCTCCCACTGATTCTGCATTATGGTGAGTTGAACCATTTCATTTTATATTACAATGTAATAATATAAATAATGCGCTTCAATCATCCTGATATCATAACAACCGTGGTGCAGTGATCATTGAAGCGCTAACACCAGAAATGTCCCTGATAAATTGCCCCCCCCCCCCCCCAACAAAAAAAAATTCTGGTAGTGCCCCTCCCGAGAATAGTCTCTGGATCCGCCCCCGAGTAATACTTGCTACAATTCTTTCTAAAATTAGTGGTAGCATCTTCAATCTCTTTGAAGAAGCTTTTCTCTGATGTTTGATTATCTTTGTATACATGATCCCGGAACCAGGAACACCTCGTGGCACACGCACCCCAGCCTGGTAGGCCACATCGCCGGGGAGCCGAGATGTGTGGTCACCCTGAAGGTGGGCGCCACACCCGGAACAAGAACCCCGCCCAATGGCGTCTGCTCCAGAAATACCCTCCCCCAGCATGCCCCGCGAGGGAAACTCCCCTCCCATTGGCTGCTGGCAAGAGGCACCCTAGCCTGGACTCCACTGGCGCCACCTGTCGCTCCGGGGTGGTATAGCACCCTGGGAAACAACAGAATGGACCCACAGTACAGCCCAGCCAAAGCAGAGGCCCAATTTAGCCAAATCATCTGGATGAGAGCCAACTAACTCTCTCATCCCCCTTTAAATTTAGAATAGCACCTGTACAGAAAGTACACAGGCACTACAAAGACATTTACATTTTCTTGGTGTGCCACTTTAATAAGTTACATGTTACATTCCGATGGAGAAAGTAAGAGCTTACGTGGACTTTTGTGCATATTATTAGCTCTTTTTATAGAAGGAAAATGCCGTTTTAGTTTCATGTGGTCCTTTAAATTTCGCAGCCTAACTCAAAATCCCTCAACACCTACCTACCCCTCCTTGGAACCGTAGTGTGCTGGAGCCATGGTTTGACTATTGAGTCCAGGAAGACATGCTTATTGTGTGATAAAATCAGCACAAGCTTCACAACTGTTAGGAGAAAATTAACATTGCACATTGTACGTACGAAATAGCCCGGGAGGCTGTGAAGAGCCTTATTTTTAATGAGAGATGCTTGGTATTAATTATACAGGGTGCTTTGTTCAATGTGTTACGGAATTTGTACTGTTTTGCCATATTGTTATTAAATATCCAAACTCTGCAGGTGATTTAATTATGCTCCAGGAACACGGAAAAAATGTAAAAAAAAGAAAAGAAAAAGCTATACAAAGTAAAAGTGCAACATAAATTAATGTCTAGATGTAAAAAGAAAATGTTAAATGCTTATGAAACATGACCTGTTTAATTAATGTTATTAGACGCAATTTGTCATGTTTAAAAGAACACTTTATAGAGGCTATAGCCGTGTCTGTCAGCGAATTGAGATAAAGTATTTATATTACATCTATGTTATCATTTTGTGATTGTTTAAATAGGGATTTTGTAAGAGAAAGAAAGAGAAAGAGTCACAACCTTTGTTGGGTTTGATGGCCGTTTGGTGAAGCGGTTGGGTGGGAAACTTCATCACTTCCTGTTCTTCAGACATTGACAGGAAGTTAGAGGTCATCTACCCAAAATGGAAGGAAATTCTAACGTTGGCCGTCACTGAAAGATGTTCCTTTTTTTTTTATTTTGATAGGTGGATAGAGCCGGCCTTTCTGGATCGGACCTGGGCACCATCAGTTAAAGAGGAGCTCCAAGCTCCCCCCAAAAATGTACAGCTAAAAATCCTGTTGCTGCTGACTTTTAATACAAGGACAGTTACCCACCCAGTTGTGTGACAATAGAGAATTAATATTCGCTATTGTCTTCATGATTCTTCTCCCAGCCAATCAGAAAGCAGGTCCTGAGACCCGATGGGCCAGGGAGTCTTAGGACTCCCTGGGCCATCGGGTCTCAGGACACACTTTCTGTTCACCTGGGAGGAGAAGCAACGGTCCAGCTTTTCCTTCCACCTGTCTTTTAAGTTAAAGGGGTTGCAAAGAGAATTAACAAAAATAAAAATAAATAACAAACGTGTTATACTTACCTCTGCTGTGCAGCTCGTTTTGCAAAGAGCGGCCCCGATCCACGTCTTCTGGGGTCCCTCGGCAGCTGTCTCTGGTCCTGCCTGCAAGAACTTTCCACCTTCATGCGGGCAAGCTTGCATGGTGGTAAGTTATTGCGGGCGCGCTCCCGTGATACAGCCGGTGGCTATAGCCGCTCACTGTATCACTCAGGCCTGTCCCCCGGCGCACTGCGTCATTGGATGTGATTGACAGCAGCGCGAGCCAATGGCTGTGCTGCTTTCAATCCATCCACTCTAGCCAATCGACGACCAGGCTGAGCGGCGAAGAGGATGTCAGGGGCGAGCGCCGCAGGTGAACGGGCTCAGGTAAGTAAAACGGGAGGGGGGGGGACTGGGGGGGGGGGGCATTTCACCTTAATGCATAGGATGCATTAAGGTGAAAAAACATGTACCTTTAGGGCCAGATTCTCAGTGGAGATACGACGGCGTATCCAGTTACGTATAGATATCTATTAGATCCGACAGGCGTAAGTCTCTTACGCCGTCTGATCGTAACTGCATATTTACGCTGGCCGCTAGGGGCGTGTACGCTGATTTATGCGTCAAAATATGTAAATCAGCTAGATACGCGAATTCACGAACGTACGCCCGGCCGACGCAGTAAAGTTACGCCATTTATGTTAGGCTTTTCCCGGCGTATAGTTGCCCCTGCTATATGGTGGCGTAAGTGCGGCGTAATAATGTTAAGTATGGCCGTCGTTCCCGCAACGAAATTTGAAAATTTTACGTCGTTTGCGTAACTCGTCCGTGAATGGGGCTGGACGTAATTTATGTCCACGTCAAAACCAATACGTCCTTGCGGCGTATTTGGAGCAATGCACACTGGGAGATTTCCACGGACGGCGCATGCGCCGTTCGTGAAAAACGTCAATCACGTCGGGTCACAGAACATTTACATAAAACACGCCCCCCTGTTCCAAATTTGAATTAGGCGGGCTTACGCCGGCCGATTTACGCTATGCCGCCGCAACTTACGGAGCAAGTGCTTTGAGAATACAGCACTTGCCTGTCTAAGTTGCGGAGGCGTAACGTAAATCGGATATGTTAAGCCGCCGCAAAGATACGCGGATCTACCTGAATCTGGCTCTTAGTGTCCCTTTTAAGGTCAGTCTCCCACGGGATGTGTCGGTGGATCGCCGCCGCGCTCTCGTACATCTAAGGCCGGGGGAGTGGAGGGTGCTTGCGGCGATCACCGCCTTACTGCCCACCCCCCCTTTCCCTCACGCTAAATTAGGTGGGTGGGGTTGCTTGCGGCGACTGCTGCTTTCCTATCCAGGGGGTGGGGGTGGTTACATGGCGATAGGCTTGCCGCACCCCCCCAATTTACCACCAGCCGCCACTGCTTTCTAGCTACGTTCCACCTAAACTTTATAAAGTGTGTTCCCTGGTACCAACACCACTGTCTGCCAACCCACTGTAGCCCCGCCCACGCGGGTCGAGCAACATCATTTGCAATTTAGCCCCAATGAAAAACTCAATTAAAGTAACTTCAAGGGCTGATATTAAATGCAGAGTAAAGCGAGCTGAACAAACTTTCTAACTTTAGCGCATTTTTCCACGTTGCCTGGGTAACATTACCAAGTTCATGGATTAATTTTACTTGTCACCTGGAGGCACTTTTTTTTTTTTTTTTTCTTATAACCGCTCATGTTGAATTAAAATGTAACAGTGCACCAATCACCCAACATCCTACGGAAAAAGCTGCATGCGTAAAATACTAATTGCCGTTATCAGAAACCAGACCCAACGACGAGATGTGTTTAATTACCGGCTCGAGCGGCTTTCAGATTAGCTCTGTTAAAGTTAAGTTTGACGGAACCCTCTAAAGTCTTCCCAGCTGACAAAAAAAATCTGAAATGCCTCTTTTGTCGTGGAACAAAACAGATTTGTTTTCCATACAATGCACCTACACATTGCCTCTAGTTAGCGGTGCCTGTGACAATTATGATTTACAATGGTTTTACACTCCTACGTACTTTGTATTTATACGTTTTCTTATTTTGTGTATTTTCTTTTTTTTTAATAAATGAATTATGGTAACAGATGTTGTACCTGGAGGTACCAGAATTGAAACCGTTTATTAAAAACAATCATAAACACTTCATCTTCTTTGTTCCATTTTTTCGACAAAGCGAAGAGACAACAAAACACAGTGGCTGGCAAAACTTTGGGGACTGATTTCCCAAACTTTTCCGTGCAAGAGATAAAAAGAATCTTGCAGGGTGTTGTTGGAAATTGTCTGGGGTGAAGATAGCGCAGGAGAGAGGAGGGCTTACGCAATCAAGAGAAGCAAAGCGCAATGAGAACAGAGGTCCAAACTAAACTGGACAGGTCAAGATTCAAGATCTGGGCTTATTACATATAACCATGCTTTTCCTTTGTCTGAGAGTATGTGCAGGTCCTCACCCCCTGCCCATAAAGGCTTGAACAACCAAGTGGGTGTCACTTCTTGACGTATGACCCAGTGGCGGTGCATCCATAAAGGGCACAGGAGCGCCGCCCCCTCTCTCCTGTCACCCCTCTATCACCATAGATTCATGCATTCTATGAATCTATCTATGGTCGCCGCTCCTGCCCCCTATTCAGGTGTCCGGCCCCTTGTCGGGCACCGGGGGTCTGAATTACAGCGGCAGGGGTGTTTTTGGAAGCACCAAATTAGAGCCACAGGCACAGCGGGCACAATGCTGTGCGTTCGCTGTTTACTCAGTGTTGTGTTAGGGAAGCGAATACATAGCTTTCCTAACACTGACCCGCCTCTCAGCCAATCAGGTGTTCGGGTCTGGTTACCTGTCACCTGATTGGCTGAAGCTACAGGCGCTGTGATTAGATGTCTATCAGGCGTCCAATTATAGCAGAGGATGGGAAAAGGACGGGAGAAGACATTGAGGACTCGGAGCGTGGAGGACAACACCGTGACCCAAGACAGGTAAGTGCTGGGTGGGGGATGCACACTGGCAGCATTTGATGGGGCACAGTAGCGGCAATTGATGGGACACACTGGCAGCAATTGATGGGTACAGTAGCAGCGTTTGATGGCACATTGGCTGCAATTTATGGGTACAGTGGCTGCGTTTGATGGGCACAGTGGCTGAGCTTGATGGGCGCAGTGGCTGAGCTTGTTTGTGCCCCCCAAAAAATTTTGAGCACCAGCCGCCACTGCTATTGACACCAACAATTGGGCATCATTCCTACCTACTGACAGCAATAAAGGGACAGAATTTCTCTCAATGACACCAACTTGGACCAGGGGTCTCCAAAGTGCAGCCAGGGGGCCAGATGCAGCCTTTTGCTTGCTTTTATTCCGCCCCCTTGAGGCATGATTATATCCATTGATACCAGACTAGGGGGCTACCCTCAAGGGTCACTGACAGCCTCCTCAGAACTTCATCTCCAGCTTCCACCTGAACTCCACCATACCAACCCACTTGCTGGGGATTGGCTGGGGTCCTCTTCAATACTCCAGGCAGCTCCTCCTATCCTCTCTCTCATTCTTCTGGAAGCTTCTCCAAGGTTCCAGAAAATAGGGGGAGGTACCAGAGGTGCTGTCTGATGAGTTATCCAGTCTTCTGGAGTCACTCACCCTGACCCAGATGCAACCCAGCCTGACCTACATTCGATCAAAGTGCAGAATTTGCACAGGATCGCTCAACTCTGAAAAGCAGGGGGCGGGGAGCTGAAGTTACATCAGTAAGGAGAGCTCTGAGAGCTGATTGGAGGGCTAGGGACACCCCCCCCCTTCACACAGCACATAGGAACAGAGCCAAAGCTGTCAATCAGCTGGAGCTCCCTCCCCTGTCACCATCTTTCTATTAGTGTCAGGAAAACTCATTAGAAGTTACTCATGCTCATAGCAGAGGAAGAAGGCAGCAGACAGAAAATTACACTTAGTGCTATGGACTGAGACAAGTACACACTATAGAAGGATCTGCTTTGTTCATTGTTTAATGTCTGAGGTTTACAACCCCTTTAATTTGTGTCTACAGATTGAAATCCCACTGTTTTGGTCAGCCATGGAAGAAAGCCAGAGGGCCCCATGCCACTAGGGGGCCCCATCAGGGTTGCCAGGCTCAGTAAAACCAGGGACAGTATGTAAAAATCTGTGTTTTTTTTTTTTTTTAGATCTGTCCCTGATATGTCCGAAACCGACATGCTTTTGATGTGCAAATCCCGAGATTTTAGCTGCCCCGCCTCTGCACTGCCTCCTGACGTGGTGGCCATCTGTAAGCCCAGGGGCCCCATAATCTTCTATTGCCCGGGGGCCCCATGAGTTGTCAGTCCGCCCCTGCTTGCACCCATTGCTCGAGTCTCCTCTAATTGCTGCTCCAGTCAGTTCCCCTGTCATCTCCACTCATTGCTCCAGTCCCACCACTAATTTCTCCATTCCTCTCATGTTTTGCTCCAACCCCCTCACTCATTTCTTCAGCCCCCTCACTTTTTGCTCCAGTCTCCTCACTTATTGCTCCATTCCCCTCACATTTTGCTCCAACCTCCTACCTCATTAAGTCACCTCATTCATTGCCAAAACACAATGCCAAACAGCACAAAAGGAGGTTTGTCTGTCGGCTACCCAAAAGAGTGGTTGCTCCCTTGCAGCTATTCACCTGCAGATGCAATCAGTTGGCATGTCCTCAGTCTCTATACGCTTGGGCTAAGACATTGGCTGTAGACCTGGGGCCTGTGCCTTCAGTGCCAGGGCCTAAAACAGAACCTCTTTTTTTTTTTTTTAACACTTTCAGATACTCAGACAGGGCCGCCATCAATAATTATGGGGCCCCTTACACAGCTTCAGGCGCAAAATGAGAAGCGGGAAGTGCCGCCACTAATTGAGAAAATTGAGAAGCAGTGGGGGGGGGGGGGTCGGGTATTGAGAAGCGGGGGGTGCCACGAATTGAGAGGTGGTTTGTTCCGCCACCGCAAATTGTGGTCGGGGGGCTTTGGGTGCCGACGAAAAAAAAAAAAAGAGGGGGGGGGGGGAGTTGCCCTGGGAACTTACAAAAAAAAAAGGGGCTGCCATCAGGGACCCTTACAGGTGTACTGCCTGTACCCCCCTGATGGCGGCCCTGCTCATAGACTCAAACATCAAGAGCCCTCTGGGCTACTGGGGACATATATATATATATATATATATATATATATATATATATATATATATATATATAAAATTATAAAAAAAAAAGGGGGTTGCCATCCGGGGCCCCTGGAGACCTCCGGGCCCTTACAGGTGTACTAACTTTACCTCCCTGATGGCGGCCCTGCTCATATATTCCTGCTTAGATAGATGAAACCCAGTGCCCTTCACATCTTAGACACACTTGGTTACACCCACATAAACCCTTACACCAAAACAACATTTTTTTCCTTGGAGTGAGAATCCCTGTACATATTACCAACAAGCACATTCCATCTTTTGAACAAAGTATAATATTTTTCTCACTTAACATGTACTGTTTGTGCAGAAATCTCTCTGTGGGCTGTAGACATAACACTGATTCATAACCAAGCCTCGCTCGATAGCAAAGATCCAGAAATATAGACGCCCACACATAAGAATCTTCCCTAATTGAAAAATAGAGAATATTGACTTTGATGTATCGTTCATTATTTTTTTCTTTTTTATTATTGTATGTAAAGGCTGTACTTGTATTACAGTATTTAGCAGTGGCGGTGCGTCCATAGAGGGCGCAGGAGCGCTGCCCCCTCTCTCCTACACCCATCAATCTCCAATAAATAGATCTATGCATTGCATGAATCTATCCATTGTCGCTGCTGCCGCCCCCTATTCAAGTGTCTGGCCCCTTGTCGGGCACCAGTCATCTAAATTACAACGGCGGGGGTGTTTTTGGAAATGCTTTATTAGAGCAGTGGGCTCTTATAGGCTTCCAAATTGGTAAACAGCAGGCGCAACGCTGTGTGTTCGCTGTTTACATAGTGTTGTGTAAGGGAATCGAATAAATTGCTTCCCTAAGACGCCTATCCGACACCCAGTCATAGCAGAAGAGGACGGGAGAAGACATCGAGGACTCGGAGGGAGCGTGGAGGACAGCGCTGACCCAAAACAGGTAAGTGCCGGGTGGGGGGGGGGGGGGGGCACATTGGCAGCATTTGATGGGGCACACTGGCGGCAGTGGATGGGGCACACTGGCGGCAATTGATGGGGCACACTGGCGGCAATTGATGGGGCACACTGGCGGCAATTGATGGGGCACACTGGCGGCAATTGATGGGGCACACTGGCGGCAATTGATGGGGCACACTGGCGGCAATTGATGGGGCACACAGGCGGCAATTGATGGGGCACACAGGCGGCAATTGATGATTACAGTGGCTGCGTTTGATGGGCACAGTGGCTGCAATTGATGGGCACAGTGAAGCTGCAATTGATGGGCACAGTGAAGCTGCAATTGATGGGCACAGTGAAGCAGCAATTGATGGGCACAGTGAAGCTGCAATTGATGGGCACAGTGAAGCTGCAATTGATGGGCACAGTGAAGCTGCAATTGATGGGCACAGTGAAGCTGCAATTGATGGGCACAGTGAAGCTGCAATTGATGGGCACAGTGAATCTGCAATTGATGGGCACAGTGAAGCTGCAATTGATGGGCACAGTGAAGCTGCAATTGATGGGCACAGTGAAGCTGCAATTGATGGGCACAGTGAAGCTGCAATTGATGGGCACAGTAAAGTTGCAATTGATGGGCACAGTGAAGCTGCAATTGATGTTTTTTTTCCAGTTTGTTTGCCCCCACAAAAATTTGGAGCACCAGCCGCCACTGGTATTTAGTTGGGCAGAGTGACAAGGGGTAAGACTCTCTGACAAGTTTTTATTGCCATTTGTGTCCCTGATTGGGGAAGAGGTTGGCTGTCCAGGTGGTGAGCGCTGAGCAGGGTGACCATGCTGCTTGGGCATACCTCTTAACTTTTGAGAACTTGAGAATGGGGAGAAACATTAGAAAGACAGAAACCTTCAGCACAAACATAACACGCCCCAGCAAAAGGGGGGTTTAATGATGCTAAATTTTGGGAGTGGGATAATACCTTGTCTCTTTGTATACCAAGCTAACAGCAGAAAGTAACCCCGCTCTATGCTGTGGTATCTGGCAGCAAGCCATCAGAAGCAGATCATTTAAGTCCTATAAGTTGCATGGTGAGGACTCCATGGATTGGATTTCCCATGGTGCATCCTGATGCCATCTCTTCCACAGGAAAGTGATGCACACACACCCGGCCACCACATGAAGTAGAAAAAACGTAATTCATCAGACCAGGCCACCTTCTTCCATTGCTCCATTGTCCAGTTCTGATGATCACATGTCCATTGTAGGGGCTTTTGGCTGTGGACACAAGTCAGCATTGGCACCCTGACTGGTCTGCGGCTACACAGCCCCATACACAACAAACTGTGATGCACTGTGTTCTGGCACCTTTCTATCGGAACTAACATTATTTTAGCAATTTGAGCTACACCGGAGAGCCTTTGTTCACTACATCCATCATTGAGCCTTTGTTGCCCGTGACCCGGTTGACGGTTTTCCTTCCTTGGACCACTTTTGGTCAGTCCTGACCATAGCAAACTGGGAACATCGCACAAGAGCTGCAGCTTTGGAGTTGCTCTGACCCAAATGCATACTACAGCCAGTTTAAACAAGAGCCAGTTGACCTGCCAACAAGTCATTGGTATGTGGTAGGAAAATCGAGTACATGCAATGTCCATGCATGTAGTATCCCAGTTGGGACTCAAGCTAAGGATCCTAGTTCGGCAAGGCAGACGTGATAGCCACGGTTCTGCCACAACATAACGGTATACGTTTTTTTTTTTTTCATTTTCCAAGACACACGCTTTAGTTTGATATTCGATTTTCAGAAGTATATCCCATTATCTAGAAGTAATGACTCACAAAATAACGGCAAGAGTAGAGTGTTTTTATGCCAAGGTGACTCAAGCCTTCATTGAACCCTCCTGTTTAGATTCATTTTGTGCAGCAGAATCTCTGTGGGTTGTAGACTAAACACTGATTTGTAGCAAAGATTTCTTTGATAGCAAAATGCTGGGAAATTAAAACTCCCACATGAGTGGGACGGAGTTGTCAATAGGTAAACCTGCTTGCTTACTACGATCTACGAAATTAGATTTGTACTGAGTTCAGAATCCATTCACCCACAAGTGCTGCCTGTATTGCACAGATAAACCTGCCCTGACCCTAGCCTGGATAACAGATACACTACTGATTGCCACCTTCCCCGATCCTAGTCTGGATAATGGGTGCATTGCTAACTGCCACCTACCTTAACACTGCCCTGGATAACAGATGCAGTACTGATTGCCATCTGCCTTCACCCGAGCCTGGATAACATATATTGCTGATGATTGTCGCCTACCCTGACCCTAGCCTGGATAATGGATATGCTACAAATTGCTTCCTGCCCTGACCCTGGCCTGGATAATGGATATGCTACAAATTGCTTCCTGCCCTGACCCTGGCCTGGATAATGGATGCCCTTCTAAGTGCCACTTGCCCTCACCCTAGCCTAAATAACAGATATGCTGCCGATTGTCGCCTGCCCTGACCCTAGCCTGGATAATGGATATGCTACAAATTTCTGCCTGCCTCGACCCTGGCCTGGATAATGGATGCACTTCTTTTTTTTTTTTTTTTCATATCTTATATTTTTATCAAAAAGAGAAACATACAAAGCAAAGTAAACATTCCATAAAATTCCACGTTCAGGTATTACAACTATACAGATATAACACTCCATTTACACTTCTAAACCTGTTGTCCCCTATTCCATTCATCTAAACAGCATAATCGGACAGTTAAACTATACTTTCAATGTCCCTCTCTCCTTCTTTCTTAACCTAAAACAGAAACCCCCCCCCCCCCAAAAAAAACAAAAAAAACAACCCCCCCCCCCTCCCCAAAACCCCCATTATTTCCCCTTGAGATGTAGGGCTTGCAATCTCTTATATAATCCCTTATACACGTATATAGATGTCCCTTTTCGGAAGAATTTATCTTTCTCCTCTCATCCCGATTCCAACATTCTCTTCCCTTCCTCTGAGTTAATAAATATTTTCCATCCTGTCCATGTTTCATTATATTGTTTCCTCCTATTTTGAGCCGAAAGGACCAGATCCTCCATTGCCTCTATCTCCTGAGTCCTCTTAAGCCATCCTGCTATGGAGGGAGGTCTAGAGTCCCTCCATCTCAGGGTGACTCCCGCCTTTGCCGCGTTAAGCAAATGGCACACCACTAATTTCCTGTATTTCCGGACCGGAATCTGAGAGCAATGAAGCAGGAAAAAGGCGGGGTCATCTGGTATGCACTTCTAAGTGCCACCTGCCCTGACCCTCGATAACTGATATGCTGCTGCTGCCTGCCCTGACCCTAGGCTGGATAATGGGAATACTACAGATTGCTGCCTGCCCTGACCTAAATATGGGATGCACTACTGATTGCCACCTTTCTTCACCCTATCCTGTATAATAGATGTGCTGCTGACTGCGGTCTGCCCTGACTCTAGGCTGGATAATGCTACACATTGCCACCTACCCTAGCCCTTTCCTGATTAAGGGAAAAGCTACTGATTGCTACCTGAAACTTACATGGATAACAGACTTCTGCCATTGTCTGCTGCCAGCCCTGACCCCTGAAGGCTTGGCATCCAGCCAGTAACTAGTCCTGGTCACACCCGCATACTAGGTCTACCTTGAACCCTTCTGAAAGTTGAAGCCGTCTAAAATGATACGTGAACCCCATCTCTGAGGTTGCTGGGGAGATTCCCAGTTCCTTAAAGCGGGGGTTCACCCTTAGAGGGCACTTTTCCCCCTTAGATTCCTGCTCGTTATTACTAGGGGAATCGGCTATTTATTTTAAAATATGTGCAGTACTTACCCGTTTACGAGACGCATCCTCTCCGTCGCTTCCGGGTATGGGCTTCGGGAATGGGCGTTCCTTCTTGATTGACAGGTTTCCGAGAGGCTTCCGACGGTCGCATCCATCGCGTCACGATTTTCCGAAAGAAGCCGAACGTCGGTGCGCAGGCGCAGTATAGAGCCGCACCGACGTTCGGCTTCTTTCGGCTACGAGTGACGCGATGGATGCGACCGTCGGAAGCCTCTCGGAAGAATGTCAATCAAGAAGGAACGCCCGCTCCCGAAGACCCATACCCGGAAGCGACGGAAGAAGATGCAGCTCGAAAACGGGTAAGTACTGCACATATTTTAATATAAATAGCCGATTCCCCTAGACCGAACGAGCAGGAAGCTAAGGGGAGATTTTTTTTTTTTTTTTAAATGGGTGAACTCCCGCTTTAAAGATAACACAGTATCAGTAGGAATATTATTCTTATGGGAAAGTTGTCCGCTATAGGTGAAACCTCATGAAAGAATCACTATTTGCAGAACATAACTGGTAAACCTTATACAGGATATGTGTACAGAATACGAACGAGGAAATTAGTGAGAAAATGAAATACAATAAGATAAAGTTTACGTTAAAAATAAAAAATAAATAAAGATAATAGTCACTGTTGAGCTTTAGGATAAATTAAATACTGTATATACTCGAGTATAAGCCGACCCCGAGGATAAGCCGAGGTACCTAATTTTACCCCAAAGAAATTGGGAAAACTTATTGAGTATCGAGTATAAGCCAAGGGTGAGAATGCAGTAGCTACTGTAAGCGGAAAAGTGGGTCAACAATGCCCATTTTCAGCTTCACTGTGCCCATTGCAACCTCACTATGCCCATTTGCATACCTCACTGTGCCCATTGCAACTTCACTGTGCCCAACCTCACTGTTCCTATTGCAACCTCCCTGTGACCATTGCAACTTCACTGTGCCCATTTGCATACCTCACTGTGCCCAACCTCACTGTTCCCATTGCAACCTCACTGTGCCCATTGCAACCTCACTGTGTCCAACCTCACTGTGCCCGAGTCAGTGTACCTGAAATTCTTGACAGGCTGCGGGCGTCCATTCATTGTTTCAAAGTCGCGGTCTCCTCCTGGTCCCTTCCATGATAGGCGTTTCCCAGCAGACATAGTTCCGCCTATCACGGATGTTCTCTCATCCTCGGACTCAGTTTCCCAGCAGACACTGTGTTCACTGTTCCTCCAATCACGGAAGGACAAGAGGACGTCCGTGATTGGTGGAACACTGAACACAGTGGGTCAGATTCACGTACAGCGGCGTATCTTTAGTCTGGCGTAGCGCATCTCATATGCGCTACGCCGACGTAACTTAGTGAGGCAAGTACTGTATTCACAAAGCACTTGCTCCCTAAGTTACAGTGGCGTAGCGTAAATGGGCCGGCGTAAGCCCGCGTAATTCAAAGTAGGCTGGTAGTGGGCGTGTTGTATGGAAATTAATCCTGACCCCATGTAAATGAAGTGCCGAACGAACGGCGCATGCTCAGTATCACGTCGAATCTACGCCCTAAGATACGATGGCTCAATGCCTGTGACGTGAACGTAACCTACGCACAGCCCCTTTCACGTACGACTTCTGTAAACGACGTAAAAACATACGCTTGTTCCGACGTCCATACTTTGCATTACCTGCGCCTCATATAGCAGGGGTAACTTTACGCCGGACGTAAGCCTTACGTAAACGGCGTAGCGGGCGCAAGAACGTTCGTGAATCGGCGTATCTAGGTCATTTGCATATTCAACGCGTAAATGTTCGGAAGCACCCTTGCGGCCAGCGTAAATATGCACCCAAGATACGACGGCGTAGGAGACTTACGTCGGTCGTATCTTGGCAAAATTCAGGCGTATCTTATTCCCTGAATAGGGCGCATATATACGACGGTGCATCTCAGAACTTACGCCGCGTATCAATAGATACGTTGGCGTAAATCCGTTTGTGAATCCGGGCCAGAGTCTGCTGGGAAACGGAGTCCGAGGATGAGAGAACGCCCATGATAGGCGGAACTGTGTGTGCTGGGAAACACCTATCACGGAAGGGACCAGGAGGAGACCGCGACTTTTAAACGATGGACGCCCGCAGCCTGTCAATAATTTCAGGTACACTGACTCGAGCATAAGCCAAGGGGGGTATTTTCAGCCTTAAAAGGGCTCTGCTTATACTCAAGTATATATGGTATATATTTTTTTTATATTATATAAGAGATAAGTACACACACATACACACAATAATATAAATAAAAGTCAGGTTTTTTTAATGGAAAATTCACTCAAGCTATTTGTATTGCATGATAGTATCTTATCTATCTTATGTGATTGCTATTTTATCTCTGACATATATGATTACAGAGGGAACACAAGAACATCACATCACATAGTTTGATCTTCATTATCAAGATCATTCTTATTAGAACAGTGATTACATAGTTCAAACTCATAATTGATTTTTCTAAGAGTCAACACATGATTTTTTATTTTTTCTATATTATTATTATTATTATTATTATTATTATTATAAGTATGTTAGGATTAAAGATATAAAACATTTTTAAAAAAATGTATACCACAGGCTAAATCAATAGAGGCTGGTAGGTAGATTTTTTTTTTATAATTATTCATTTTTAATTACTTTATAAATACATATATTCATGTATTTTTACATTTATAGGAGTATTCAATGATTGGAAATTGGGAGAGTAAAAATTTGCCTATAAATAAATAAAATAACTTGTACATAAAAAGAAAAGGGGCTCTGGGCTGATAAAGATTGGTAGATGATAAGACTGAAGCTATAAAACATTTAAAAAATGTAAACCGTGGAATGAATTAATAGAGGCTAGTAGGCAGTAAAAAAAATAATATATAAACGTATTAATTTTTAAATACGTATATCTTTATATATACATATATTTATATGTTTTCAAATTCATATCAGTTTCCAAGGATTGAAGTGGGAGAGTAAAAACTTGCTTCTAAATAAATTAAACAGAAGAATGAAAACGGCTTGTACATAAAAAGAAGAGGAACTCTGACTGGTAAGGGTTGGTGGATGAGAAGACCGAAGCTATTAACCATTAAAAAAACATTTTTATACTGTGGGATGAATTAATAAAAATCTAGTAGGTAGAACAAAAATAATTGTCATTACATTTTTAATGACTTATATCTTTATTCATACACATATTTATACATTTTTTTCAAATACATAAAAGGTTCCCACAATCAGAAGAGTGGGGAGTAAAAACTTTCTTCTAAATAAATTAAAGAATTGAAAATCTCTTGTACATAAAAGACGAGGGGCTTTGGCTGGTAAAGTGTGGTAGAGGAGAGTACTGAACGTATCAAACTTTAGAAATATTGGGCCATATTCAGAGAGGTTTACGCCGGCATATCAGTAGATACGCTGTCGTAACTCTAAATCTTCGCCGTTGTACATTTAAGTGTATTCTCAAATTGAGATACACTTAAATGTAGCAAAGATACCACTGCCTGCGCCGTCGTATCTTAGCTGTCTAGTTCCGCCGGCCGCTAGGGGCGTGAACGCTGATTTACGCCTAGAATGTGTAAATCAGCGAGATACGCCTATTCACGAACGTACGCTTGCCCAATGCAGTAAAGATACACCGTTTACGTAAGGCGTTTTCAGGCGTAAAGTTAGTCCAACAAAAAGCTGGCCCAGCCAATGTTAAGTATGGACGTCGTTCCCGCGTCGAATTTTGAAAATTTTACGTCGTTCACGTAAGTCGTCCGTGAATGGGTCTGGACGTAATTTACGTTCACGAAACCAATAAGTCCTTCGGCATACTTTGGAGCAATGCACACTGGGATATGTCCACGGACGGCGCATGCGCATGACCCGACGTGACAATCACGTCGGGTCATGGTTTATTTACATAAAACACGCCCACCTCTTCACAATTTGAATCTGGCGCGCTTACGCCGGCCCATTTACGCTACGCCGCCGTAACTTAGGAGGCAAGTACTTTGTGAATACAGCACTTGCCTCTCTGACTTACGCCGGCTTAGCGTATATATGATACGCTACGCCTGCACAAAGTTAAGCCAGTCTTTCTGAATCTGGCTAATTGTAAGGATGAGCCAAACATCCCCTCGGTTCGGTTCGCACCAGAACTTGCGAACAGGCTAAAAATTGTGTTCGAACACGCGAACACCGTTAAAGTCTATGGGACACGAACATGAAAAACCAAAAGTGCTAATTTTAAAGGCTTTTATGCATGGTATTGTCATAAAAAGTGTTTGGTGATGTGCAGTGATTTTAATAATGCTTAAAGTGAAACAATAAAAGTGAAATATTCCTTTAAATTTCATACCTGGGGGGGGGGGGTTTGTCTATAGTATGCATGTAAAGTGGTGCATGTTTCCCATGTTTAGAACTAGGGTTGTCCAGATACCGATACCAGTATCGGGACCGATACCGAGTATTTGCGGGAGTACTCGTACTCGCGCAAATACCCCCGATACCTAAATAGAATACTTCCCCCCCCTTTCCCCCCCCCGCCGCTGCCGCCGCATCGAGGGACATGGCTAGAGGGACATTGCTGCATATGTGAGGGACATGGCTAGAGGGACATTGCTGCATATGTGAGGGACATGGCTAGAGGGACATTGCTGCATATGTGAGGGACATGGCTGCATATGTGAGGGACATGGCTAGAGGGACATGGCTGCATATGTGAGTGACATGGCTAGAGGGACATGGCTGCATATGTGAGGGACATGGCTAGAGGGACATGGCTGCATATGTGAGGGACATGGCTGCATATGTGAGGGACATGGCTGCATATGTGAGGGACATGGCTAGAGGGACATGGCTGCATATGTGAGGGACATGGCTGCATATGTGGGGGACATGGCTGCATATGGGGGGGGGACATGGCTGCATTTGGGGACACATTTAAAAAAAGTATCGGTATTCGGTATCGGCGACTACTTGAAAAAAAGTATCGGTACTTGTACTCGGTCCTAAAAAAGTGGTATCGGGACAACCCTATTTAGAACTGTCCCTGCAGAAAATGACATTTCTAAAAGGAAAAAAAATTAATTTAAAACTGATCACGGCTGTAATGAATTGTCGGGTCCCGGCAATACAGATAAAACTCATAAAAAAAAAACGTCATGGGTTCCCCCCTTAGTCCTTTACCAGGCCCTTTGGGTCTGGTATGAATATTAAGGGAAGGCAGAACCCAAATAAAAAATTGCGTGGGGGACCTTCCAAAATTCATACCAGACCCTTATCCGAGCATGCAACCTGGCAAACTGCAAGAAAAGAGGGGGGGGTGAAAAAGCGCCGCCCCTTCTGAACCGTACCAGGCCACATGCCTGGGGCAGGGGGGCTCTGCATACCAAGACATTTTGGACAATTTCATGCTACCAACTTTGTAGGAACAGTTTGGGGACGGCCCCTTTCCTGTTCCAACATGACTGCGCACCAGAGCATAAAGCAAGGTCCAAAAAGACATTGGGATGTCTTTTGGGGTGGAAGAACTTGACTGGCCTTAACCTGATGGAACACTTTTGGAAAGAATTAAAGCAGAGACTGTGAACCAGGCCTTCTCATCCAACATCAGCGCCTGACCTCACAAATGCTCTTCTTGAAGAATGGTCCAACATTCCCATAGACACACTCCTAAACCTTGTGGACGGCCTTCCCAGAACAGTTGAAGCTGTTATAGCTGAAAAGGGTGGGCCAACCCAATATTGAGCATCTACCTTAATTGTACAGTGGAACCTCGAATTACGAGCATGATCAGTTCCAGGAGAATGCTCGTAATCCAAGGTACTCGCATATCAAAGCGAGTTTCCCCATTGAAGTCAATGGAAACTAAAATCATTTGTTCCGCATTGACTTCAATGGCATGCAATACTGCATGCGACCAGAGGTGGGGGGGGTGCCAGAGAACCTCTGAAACAGCTGAAAAGGCCAGAGGACAGCTCGGTAAACCTCAGAAAGGCTCAGGAACTTAATATTTCTGAGTCATTCATAACGGCTCCGGTCGGCTCCGGCGCCCCCACCTCAGGCCAAACGCAGTACTGCACACCGCTTTGGCCTAAATCCTGCTTGTTTTGCGAGACAACACTCTCAAACCGAGTTAGGATTTTTCAAAATACAGTGCTCGTATTGTGAAACGCTCGTTAACCGCCTTACTCGCAATCCGAGGTTCCACCGTAGTTCCATCACTTCCCTTTGAAACATCTTCTGGTCCACAAAACTCCCTTCCATGATCTATGCAATGCCAGTCAGCCTCGCCGAGTCATGGGCGCTGCAGAGGGAAACAGGAATGGAAGATTGATAATATTTTTCCATGGCGTTGTTTGCGGTAAAATGTAACCTCGGCGCAGCCATCTGTAGGCTCTCGCTAACAAGTGCGTGTAGCTGCTATCGCGTTCCCGAACACCGCAGAGAAACAAACAACGAGGGCGCATCATTAGCGGCGGTTTTGTTTGGTGGGTATTACTGTGCTATGTACCTAATTATCAAAATTAAATAATGAAATATCTTGCTGCCATCTGCTACAAATTAACTTTGTCAGTTACGTTCGGGCTTGCTTGACGGCGGCGTATCAAGTGTTTTATGCGTGCCCCAAAGCAACGCTTTATTTATATTTATTTTTTTGTTTTGGCAATCAGGTAGCAGGAATATTCCAGTAGAATTATCACAATGTGAGTCGGAGGGAGAAGGGAAAGTGATTCTGCAATGTAAGTTAAAGTAAAACTCCTGTCTACAATTTTTTTTTTTTGGATACCATGTTTGGAATTTTTTATTTTCTTTAATACAGTGGAAACTCGGATTACGAGCATGATCCGTTCCAGGAGAATGCTCGTAATCCAAAGTACTTGCATTTCAAAGAGAGTTTCCCCATTGAAGTCAATGGAAACGAAAATAATTTGTTCCACATTGACTTCAATGGCATGCAATACCGCATGTGGCCAGAGGTGGGGGGGGGCAGAGAAACTCGTAAACTGCCAGAAAGGCCCCAGGACACCTTGGCTGACCTCGGCAAACCTCAGAAAGACTCCGTTCCCGAGGTTTGCCAAGGTCAGCCGAGGTGTCCTCTGGCCTTTTCCGCGCATTTCCGAATGGCGCCGATAGGCTGCCCCCCCACCTCAGGCCAAACGTGGTACTGCACACTGCTTTGGTCTGAATCTTGCTCGTGTTGCAAGACAACACTCACAAACCAAGTTAGGATTTTGTAAAATACAGTGCCTGTATTGCAAAACGCGCGTTACTCGCAATCTGAGGTTCCAGTGTATCTATATTTATAGATATCACTCTTCCTTTCTGTGTGGTCACTGGCATGGTAAGTGTATGCTTATATTTGCATTGTTTTCTGTTGTAGGGCACCCCCCAAGGAGCCTCAAGTGGGACCCCGAACACTGCACAGCCAAGCCAGGAATTTCCACAGTCACTCCAGAGAACAGTCCAGGACTTTGGTTTTTTGAGGGATGAGAACCAGTGGCGGTGCCGCCCCCTCTCTCCTGTACGCCTCTATCACCATAGATAGATTCATGCATTGCATGAATCTATCTATGGTTGTTGCTGACACCCCCTTTTCAGCTGTCCGGCCCCTTTTCGGGTGCCGGGCACCTGAATTACAGCGGCGGGGGTGGTTTTTGGAAGCGCCCAATTAAAGCCGTAGGTTCTAATAGGTGCCCAAAAATGTGAACAGCGGGCGCCATGCTGGATGTTCGCGGTTCACTCAGCCGAGTGTTAGCAAAGCAATGAATCTACCTCTCTGCCAATCAGGTTGCCAGGTCTGTTACCAGTCACCTGATTGGCTGAAACGTCAGGCGCTGTGATTGGACGCTTGAGAGGGGACGGAAGAAGACATGGAGGACATGCAAGAGACTGCTGCTAACACGCTCCAAGACAGGTAAGTGGCGGGCAGCATCTGATGTGGCACAGTAGCAGCAATTGATGGGCAAACTGGCAGCATCTGATGGGGCACAGTAGCGCCAATTGATGGGCACACTGGCAGCATCTGATGGGGCACAGTAGC
Organism: Rana temporaria; assembly: GCF_905171775.1. NCBI lineage: Eukaryota > Metazoa > Chordata > Amphibia > Anura > Ranidae > Rana > Rana temporaria. The sequence continues at coordinate 173,990,791 of NC_053497.1, read as the reverse complement.
GCCAATTGATGGGCACACTGGCAGCATCTGATGGGGCACAGTAGTGGCAAATTTATGGGTACAGTGGCTGTGTTCTATGGGCACAGTGGCTGCAATTGATGGTTTTCTTTTTTCAGTTTGTTTACGCCCCCCAAATTTTGAGCACCAGCCGCCACTGATGAAAACTTTGATAGGGATGGGAGATCATGGGATGCTAACTTGACTTCAAACAAACTTCAGGGACAACGTCTCCTACATAAGTCCTATATACAGGTCCTCTTCTTCATCCAGCACACTCTTGCTTGCAGAACCCAGCTGTGTCACCCTTTAGTTTTGATCCAAAAGGCCCATTACAGGTAGGGACTCGTAGCCCCTATATTTACATAGTTGCATAGTAGGTGAGGTTGAAAAAAGACACAAGTCCATCAAGTCCAACCTATGTGTGTGATTATACGTCAGTATTACATTGTATATCCCTGTATGTCAGTTGCTTATCTAATAGTCTTTTGAAACCATCGATGCTCCCCTTGAGACCACCGCCTGTGGAAGGGAATTCCACATCCTCGCCACTCTTACAGTAAAGAACCCTCTACGTAGTTTAAGGTCAAACCTCTTTTCTTCTAATTTTAATGAGTGGCCACGTGTCTTATTAAACTCCCTTTCACGAAAAAGTGTTTTGCACGGAACGGCCAGATCCTCCTTTTCTGGGGTCCCCCGGTGGCGATTCTGGTTCCTCCTCTTCGGCGAGTTCCCTCACAGAGAGACAATTTTCACAGGGGCACCTGTTCGGGCACGCTCCTGAGTCCTCCTGCTGTGTCAACTGATACAGACAGCAGAACTTGACCCTGCCTTCGGCTCCCATGTCACAGGATTTGATTGCCAGCAGTGGGAGCCAAGTAGTAAGGGCCGCACTCACCAAATGTTGTTGACCCTCCTTGTCTTATGACAAAAGGACCAGTAAAGGCTTAGTTGGTCTCCGTGACCAAAGTATATCCTCAGAGCTTATTCCTGATGGACGCTTTGCTCCTGCCCCTTTAATGAGGGCTCTGCTACCTTCAGTCACCTGCCCCTTAACTATCCATCAGCAGTCATGTGCTCCTACTTAGGAGACTTAAAGTGCAAAGTTATAGTTAGGACTGCAGTATACAGAGCGCCTTGACGGGGGGCCTGCAGCTTACACATGCATTTGCAAATGCGTGCAACTTAACCTCTGTTTTTAACGCACACAGACAGGTGAATTTGGTTGGTTGCTGATTGGTCGGTAAGTTTGAGCCTGGATATTCTATGTTTTTGTAACCTGATGGACCCTCCTCGTGGTAGTCAAAATGTTCCTAAATTGGGTTAATGGCCAATATGTGAACAATGCGCTCAAAGAAACCACCACGTGCAAAAGTAAGGTGAAGGTCCGCACTCACCAGACATTGTTGACCCAACTTGTCTAATGACAAAAGGATCGAAAAAGGCTTAGGTGATCTCCGTGACCAAAGTATATCCTCCAGCTGGTTCCCGATGGACTCGCCTTGTGGTGGTCAAAGGTTCCAAAATTGGGAGTCAACGGCCGAAAAGAAGAGAGAAAGTGGAAAACAGATTTCTCAAAGCGTAACAAAAGTAGAGGGTAATTTTATTAAAAGCCTCCGTAGTAGGCTACACATACAAAAATAGTAAAACATACATCCCGTGCAAGCTTCTGCAATATGCTATGGGGACAGTGGAAGCAGGACCCACTTGGTGTCAGCGTGCGTTCCACCTGTGCACAATGTAGCGTGACGTGTGCTCCAGCTTGCCGAGTTTCGTCATCAATCGTGACGTCTTCAGAAGCTGGAGGTAACGCTTTGTTTTGTTTGATTTTACCTGTAGTTGATTTGTAATTATTCAAGTTATTTTCTACATTTAGGGATTTACTCATTGGATTACATGATCAGTATCTTGCATCTACTCCTGAAGAGTGGTCATAAGCCACGAAACACGTCGAGTTACTGGATGCAATGAGCTCTTGGATAAAATATGTCATACCACCATGTATTAATATTTGTACTTCGTATGCTAAAACTATTTTATGACTTGAAATACATTTATATTGTTATCATTATTCATCTATTACATATTATAAAACGGTCCATTATTATTTTTAGCATTTTTTTTTGTTTTTTTTTTAATGTGGTTATTTATGAAATTATGAATTGGCAATTATGTACATTTATTACTATTTTTATATGTGAAGTGCTTTGTTTAAATTCTCAGGACTGTTTGGAATTTTCTAGATAAAAAAAAAGGTAATTATTTCCAATTAGAGAATGATGGCTTAAATAAACAGATAAAAAACAACATAAAATGGGAATTATTTCCAATTGGATAAATATGGCCAAAAAAAACAAAAAACAAAACAAAAAAAAAAAACACAAAATGTAACCATCCCCCTACGTTGTATAAAAAAAAAGGCTTTAGATATATTTGAAAAGGCGGCATTTAGGAGAGGCGGAGGTCTCCCAGAGAACGATGACAGCGAGGCGTCTTCATAGCGGAAGTCTCCATGTATACCTATCCACTAGAGATCTCATTTGCAACATATTGATTTTAAAATGTGGTAAATGAGGCGTTTACAGCTCAATCAGATGCTACTCGCTAACTAAAAATTACATATGCAGTCTAGACTTTCTCAGAATTAAAGTTTATAGCGGTGCAAAATAAAATAAAAATAAAAAAGGAGTACAACTCTGCAATACATACACATTTCCCCTGCGTGTTATCCCAATAAAAATACAATTCAAGTCCAAAAAAATCCTGTACATCCTGTTTGATCCGACAGCCCAGGGTCTTTGCTGTACCCAATTCCTCACCAGTTTTGCTAGACCTGCCGGTTAAAGTTCAGCCTGCCCACACAGTGTATCTAGAGAAAGGGATCTTGGGAGATGTGGTTCTGGGGGTGGTCCTATGTCAGTACAACCTGACCTCCCAGCAGCCGCTCCTGCAAGACTTCTACCAGCCTTGTGATGATGTCATAGGGAGAAATTAAAAGCTTTAGGCCCCATGCACACGAGACGCTGGTAAACTCGAGTTCAGAGGTATTTGGGCATTTTTTTCAACTGCCCCTGAACACATTTAATGTTATCCTATGTGTCCATGCACACATTCACGTATTTTTGCGTTTTAAAGCAGTTGGGTTTAGGCTCGTTTTTTCAGATGCAACGTTTTGGGTTCAGACACAAATGTTTTTGCGTTTAAAAGCTTTGGGAGGGTCTACAATGTCTTTGTTATGAACGCTGATAGCCGCAAACGCAGTAAAACGCCGCTAAACGCGGCAAAACGCAGCGAAATTCGCGGCAAAAACAGTTGTTTTAAACGCCGGTTTTTGCCTTTGAAAACTTGAGTTTACATGTGTTTGCATTTGCTTCTCGTGTGCATGGGGCCTTAAAGTAAAAGAAAAAACATATAACACTAGGACATGAAGTAGAGAGAAAGAGGGAGGTTTTGGGGGGTACATTTGGGTCATACTTAGACATGTGCAGAACGATAAAATGTGTTTTGTTTAGATTAGTTATTTACATAAATTAGTTTAGCTAAATTTGTTTAATTTGTTCTCAGAATTTGTTTTGTTTATTAGAATTCAAATTCATCCGATTTTTCAGAATTCGGTCTAATTGAACTCAATACCATTCGAAAGCAAATTTATTCTATTAGAAATTCAAGTTTTGGAAGATGGTTATACTCTTTCTATTCCATCCTATTTTATGTTTTTTTTTTCTATTCTTTTATTTTTAATATTCTGTTCTTTTTTTTTTCTATTATATTCTATTCAAATTCGAAATTATTCTATTCAAATTGTGTTCGTTATTTCAGATTCTTTTACATCTGTTACTATTGTAATTCAGAAATTCTAATACAGTCCCTTTCTCTGTCTCAAATGTGAGACATCAGAGGTCTGTTTAAACCCCAGAAATTTCACCAAAGCCCTTTAACAACTAAAAAATTTAAAAAATTATAATAAAAAATAATAATAATAATAATAAAGAGTATTTAAAAAAAAATTAAATGGTAAAAAAAAATGAATAATATAAAATAAAAAAAATACTGACACCAATCTCTGTCCTATATATCTACTGTATATATATATTTTTTAACTATAGGGCGTCAAAATAATTAAAGATAAAATCAATAAAATCAGAGAATTTAACATTAGATTTCCAGGGACTTAATATTAAAATGATTACAAAACAACAACAGTTTGTTATTATTATTATTTCTCTGGAAATTAGATAATATTTTCAGCCAACAATGAGACTGATTAAAAAATATAAAAAATTGTAATTCTTTTTTTTACAAAAATGCAAGCTCTCTGCTAAATTGTTATTCTTTTTTAACCCCTGCAAAAAAAAATATATATATATATATATATAAAAATATAAATGATAATTTTTTCCCCCTAAGTGTTCCAGGGTCAAAAGCATTTGAGACAAAAATGAGGGGATTTTACATCAGATTCCTCCGAGACTTTGGATCTAAACTATACGGAGTCAAGTGGTAATCAATACCGGACAATAATTATAATCAAATATAATCTGCAATATATCAAAAGCTTATAATGATCCACTAAAGGGAAGCACGGTCCCACAAGACGCAGTCATGGGATGCCAGAGAAGAAATTTACAGTAAAAGCATCCAAATCTCATTATCAGCTGAGCTTCTAGAGACAGGGCCTTTCAATAGCATAAAATATGTGTGAGCATCAGCTGCTGTTACTAAATATACCGGCGTGCAGCAAGCGTCAAAGTGTCGCACCAATGCCATGCTACTTTTTAAAGTGTACCTGTCGTTAAACTGGAAATAGAAAGAGAGAGAAAAAAAAAAGAAGAGGGTAGGGTGTGAGGTTGGCAAGGATTTCCACTTGCCATGGAGTTGACATGTATCAGGGAAGGATTCGGAGAATACCTGGCAAATATGCCAATGCCCAGTTTTGCTGCAGTTGCATAGGCACACAGTGGGGAATGTGCGTGCGCGATGGCCGATCGGCGCACGCAAAGCATGATAATTGCCAGCGTCCACTGGCCTATTTAAGGGCAGTAGTTCCTATCAGTTACTAGATTCTTGTCACCCTTTGTGTCCTGTGTTTCTGTGCCTTGTTCTTCTGCTTGATTACTTGTTACTGACCTGGCTTAACCCTGATTTGTTCTGGCTTCTCTCTGGTCTCTGACCCTGGCTTGCTCCACGAACCTGCTCCTGCCTCTGTTGCTGATTGACATCCTGCGTTTGACCCTGGCTTGATCCTGACCACGTTTCTGCCTCTGCTCCTGATTGACATCCTGTGTTTGACCCTGGCTTAATCCTGACCATGTTCCTGCCTCTGCTCCTGATTGACATCCTGTGTTTGACCCCCAACTCTTGCTTCTTACTTTGATTTCTTTGAGCATAGGTCGTGAATTACAGTGTCCCTGGGTGGGCCTGAGAGGGACTGTAGACAATGGGACCAGGACTTTAGTGTTGCCAAGTATGTTGGGATTGGGTTCCTTAGAGATTCTAACACTGACCCATTCAGTGTAAAAAAAAAAAAACATTTTTTTTATGAATTGCAGTCCCTAATACCTAACTCTAGACCTGCCTCTCTCAAACTTTTTACCCCAGAGGAACATCTAAAATATTTTTCAGGTTTCAGGAACCCCTACTGAAACTATTTAATTAAGGGTCAGTGGAAAATGCCCTCCTTACAGTGGTGGTCAGAATTCTACCGTTAAAGACAGCAAAAAAGGTATCACTGGTATCTTGGTCCTGATTCCACCAAGTGATACCGGACTCAGAACTATGCAGGCACCCTCAGATGGGAGGTCATTCAACCACAGCTCAAGGAACCCCTAGAAACCTCTGTGGGGACCCTAGGATGCCATGGAATCCTAGTTGAGAATGGCTGCTCAAGAAAACAGTTTTTTTAGTTGTAGATGGTGTGGTGTTAGAACCTCTAAAGAAGCCAACCCTACTTGGGAACCAAGCGCACCTGAAGTTCTGCTTAGAAACATCCCAAACTATTGAAAGTCAATATCTTTTCTATGACAGGAGGTCAAAGGCCTCATTTGCATAATGCCAAGTCCACAATTAGCTAAAAAAGGTATTTCTGGTATTATGGTCCTTGTTCTGCCAAGTGGTGTTGGACCCAGAAATGTGTAGTCAACTTCAGATGGAAGGTCAATCAACCCCATCCCAAGGAACCCCTAGCAACCTCTGGGAGAACCCTAAGGGTTCAACAGAACCCTAGTTGAGAATGGCTGCTCTAGATACATTATTAATTTTACAGTTTTAGATTGAGTAGGGTATTGTTAGAACCTCTAAATAACCCAACCCTACTTGGAAACTATCAGTCCCCCTCATGCCCACCAAGGGCACCTGCAGATCTGCTTAAAAACATCCCAAACTATTGTAGCGTTGGGGGCTGCTGAGTAATGTGGCCCATCTGTCACCCTGCCCAGCCCGGCATTCACATCCCAATCACCTTGGAGACATTGAACAGTCCATATGTTTGTTTTGTTATTTTTATTGAGGGAATTTAACTTGGATAGGTAAGGGAAATTATGAATTAAGTGGAATTAAGAATTGGCTGATTGATATACAATCAATTGGGACAGCTATATACACTTTAATACTCCAGTCTCCTCCAGCACAACTCTCGTTTGCAGACTGTTAGGCCTAGTACACACGAGAGGATTTATCCACGGATAAATCGTCTCGAGGATTTCCACGGATTTGGATCCGATGGAGTGTACTCACCATCGGATCGAAATCCGCGCCGAAATCCCCTCGCGATGACGTGACGCGGCGACGTGCGCGACGCTGTCATAAAAGGAATTCCACGCATGCATCGAATCATTACGACGCATGCGGGGATCCCTTCGGACGGATCGATCCGGTGAGTCTGTACAGACCACCGGATCGATCCGCGGGAGCCAATTCAAGCGGATAGATTTGTAGACATGTCTACAAATTTGTATCTGCTGGAATTGGGAAATTTCCGCGGATAAATATCCGCAGGAATGTATACACCATAGAATCTATCCGCTGAGATTTTTCAGCGGATGGATTCTATCGTGTGTACGGGGCCTTACTCTCTCCAGCACATCACTCACTCCTCAGGCACAGCTAGCACATGTTTTAGGCCTGACTCTGACTCAGCAAGGCCACAGAAACTGCCTTTTGCAGGCAGGGATCCCGGGCCCCTTTAATGTAGAAAAAATTTAAATAGAAAGTCTTTAGTGCTAGCTGCACTACTGGTGGACTACTGCTCACAGTCAGCCCTCTTCAGGCCCTCCCAGCCCTCCTGGCTGCAGCTGCCCGACTTCATTGCCCGTGGCACTGCAATTCTCATGGGCTCCACACCCAGCTCTGACCGTTTCCTCTCATCCCTCTTTGGCATGCCTCTCCAGTTCTCCTGACTGCTTATGTCGCTCACCAGCTCTCCTGGCTGTAACCGGTGATTCCCTCCAGAAGACTTGCCCGGCAGTACTAGCTCCTGCTGTACTCTCTGACTCCTCCTGTGCCTCCTTTTCAGATCTTTTATGAGTTCTTGAAGGGCTCCATCCTGCACCTGAGTCCCAGGCCCAAGGTACCCCCCTCAGACTGGGGAGCTCCCTCAAAAGGCCCAGACAGCCTAGAGCTTCAACCCCATCCTTTCCCCTGACAACTTCTCCTGAGCAGGGTTGACCTTGGGTATTTCAAGGAGGCCTGCCCCCTGCCAATCCTAGTTGGGAATTGATCAGTGCTCCCTGAGACACCCCAGACAGCTCCATCTCTCTTCCTCCTCCTCTTCTTCTAGAATACTCCATAAGAAAGAGGGAGGTGATAATGGAGTGATGTCTGAGTGACAGATGCTGCGCTGAGCCACTCCCAGCCCACACAGATCAAAACAAACAGAACAAGCTTCTAGTTAGGCCTGTCTAAATTTACCTGTACTACAAAAATCCTCACTTCTATCACCTACCTAGGCAGAGGGTGCGACATTATTGAAAGTCAAAAACTTATCTTTTCTATGACAGATGATCAAAGGTCACATTTGCAATATGCAAAGACCATAATTTGTTAAAAAGGTATCACTGGTACCTTGGTCCTGGTTCTGCCAAGTGGTGTTGGACCCAGAACTATGTTGGCACCTATAGATGGGAGATCAATCAACGACATCCCAAGGAACCCTAGCAACCTCTGGAGGAACCCTTGCAACCTCTGGGTGGAAACCTAGTTGAAAATGGCTACTCAAGACAAACTTATTTTTTTTTAACAGTTTTAGATTGAGTGGTGTAATGTTAGAGTTATAGTTGTCCTCATGTCCACCGAAAGCACCTGAAGTTCTGTTTAGGAACCTCACAAACAAAAAGTACCTGTACTACAAAAATCCTCACATAGAGCACCTACCTATGTAGAGGGTGTTACATTATTTAATGTAAAACACTTATCTTTCCTATGACAGGTGGTTCGAAAGTCCCATTTGCAATACGCAAAGTCCAAAATTAACTAAAAAGGTATTACTGATATCATGGTCCTGGTTCAGCCAACTGGTGTTTGACCCAGAACTATGAAGGCACCTTCAGATGGGAGGCCAATCAACCACATCCCAAGGAACCCCTTACCAACCTCTGGGGGAACCCTAGGGTTACACAGAACCCTAGTTGAGAATGGCTGCTTCAGAAAAGCTTTTAATTTTACAGTTTCAGATAGAGTGGGGTAGTGTTAGAACCTCTAGAGAACCCAACCCTAATTGAAAACATTTGAAAACATTTCAGTCCTCCTCATGCTGACCAAGGGCACCTGGAGCTCTGCTTAAAAATAAGTCCCCAAACTACTGAAAGTCAAGCACTTATCTTTTCTATAATAGATGATCAAGGGTCCCATTTGCAATACACAAAGTCCACAATTACTATATAGATGCAATAAAAGATATACACATAAAAAAAAAATGCAAATTGTCTATAAAATCCTGCAGATGTGCCACCAATCTGTCTCCTGCACAGAAGTGAAATCTCGGTCACGCCATGCGTTTATCACTGCCGCTGTGTGGCCCCAGTGCAGAGGGCTCGCCACTCTGTAGAAAGAATTGTATTTCTCTCTAATGCTGTTTTATTCCCAATATCAAACTACAGCCAAAATGACTAGAACATCAAATACAATGAATGATAGTTCAAAGCGCCTGGCAGAACATAAAAGGTGGTAAAATTATAGAACACCATCCACCTTTTTTTTTTTTTCTCTCGGAATAAAACAACAAAAGAGCTTCAGAGCAGAAGCTACAGTGACTAAGGCACAGAATATAAATATACGTTTGGGAGGCTCTCGGCGCGGGATAAAATACTCCCGACAAGACGCTCGCTTCCTCGCAGACAGTAAGTGAAAAGGATTTACGCCCGTCAGCAGTCATTAATGATTCATTAAATGGCAGGCGTCACTTATTAAATGGAATGTACAGTAACCGATCAGTCTGTCTTACTGCTAGAGAGGTATAGGCATTACGCAAGGGTACACCGGGGGATATGGAGTCGCGCGCCAGATCCAGCTGCTTGGTCATGTGATCCGGAGGTCCGGAAATTGATCTTTTTTTCTTTTCTATTTTAAAACAAGCGCACAACTTTTGAGGCTATTTATATAGAGTGGTAAAATAATCACCTTTTATTTTGCTCCAGTTTCCGATATTAAGGCTCGACATGGAATTGGATGAATGATAGACAAAAATAAATCTGTGAATTGCAATTTAAAATCTATACATTTAGTTGTGTATGTGTACAGGTATAATTAGCCTTCAAGTGCACCCCTCTGCTCTCAAGTCTCCACATGCACCCCTGTACCCCTAAGTCTCCAAGTGCATCCATGTGCTTGCCAAGTCTCCACATGCACCCCTGTACCCCTAAGTCTCCAAGTACACCCCTGTGTTTGCCAAGTCTCCAAGTGCACTCTTGTGCTCCTCAAGGCTCCAAGTGCATCATTGTGCTCTGCAAAGTCCTTCAAGTGCACCCCTGTACTACCCCTGTCTCCAAAAACACCACTCTGCTCCCCAAAACTTCAGGTGCAAACCTGTGCTTACCAAGTCTCCAAGTGCACACCTCTTTCCCCCCCAAGTCTCCAAGGACACCCCTGTACTACCTAAGTCTCCAAGAGCACCTCTCTGCTCCCCACATCTTCAAGTGCACCCCTGTGCTCGCCAAGTCTCCACATGCACCCCTGTACCCCTAAGTCTCCAAGTACACCCCTGTGCTTTCCAAGTCACCAAGTGCCCTCCTTTGCTCCTCAAGGCTCCAAGTGCATCATTGTGTTCTGCAAAGTCCTTCAAGTGCACCCCTGTACTACCCCTGTCTCCAAAAACACCACTCTGCTCCCCAAAACTTCAGGTGCAAACCTGTACTTACCAAGTCTCCAAGTGCACACCTTTTCCCCCCAAGTCTCCAAGGACACCCCTGTACTACCCAAGTCTCCAAGAGCACCTCTCTGCTCCCCACATCTTCAAGTGCACCCCGGTGCTCCCCAAGTCATCTCTGTGCTCGCCAAGTCTCCAATCCCCCCCCCTGTGCTAGCCAAGTCTCCAAGTACACCCCTGTACTACCCAAGTCTCCAAGAGCACCTCGCTGCTTCCCAAATCTTCAAGTGCACACCTGTGCTCTGCAAGTCTCCAAGTGCATCCCTGTGCTCGCCAAATCTCCAAGTGCATCCCTGTGCTCGCCAAATCTCCAAGTGCATCCCTGTGCTCGCCAAATCTCCAAGTGCACCCCTGTGCTCCTTATGACTCTAAGTGCACACTGGTGCTCCATAAGTCCTTTAAGTGCACCACTGTACTCTTTAAGTCTCCAAGTGCACCACTATGCTTGCCAAGTCTCCAAGAGCACCTCTCTGCTACTTAAGTCTTCAATTGCACCCCTGTGCTCGCCAAGTCTCCAAGTGCACTTCTGTGCTCACCCAAATCTTCAAGTATGCCTGCCCCTGTGTTCTCAGAGTCTTCAAATGCACCCCTGGGATTGCCAAGTCTCCACGTGCACCCCTGAGCTCCCTAAGTCTTCAAGTGAACCCCTGTGCTTCTCAAGTCTCCAAGTACACCACAAGTCTCCAAGTGCACCCCTGCGCCCTCAAAGTCTTCAAATGCACCCCTGTGATCGCAAAGTCTCCAAAGGCACCCCTGTGTTACCCAAGTCTCCAAGTGCACCCCTGTTCACCTTAAGTCTTCAAGTCAGCCCACTGTGCTTCCAAAGCCTCCAA